>NW_023270415.1:65415210-65416268 GCF_011800145.1 Mirounga leonina | reverse complement strand
GGGGGGGGGGGGGGGGGGGGGGGGAGAAGAGGGAGAGGGAGAAGCAGGCTCCCCGTCGAGCAAGGAGCCTGATGTGGGGCTCGATCCCAGGACCCCGGGACCATGACCTGAGCCAAAGGCAGACGCTTAACTGACTGAGCCACCCAGGTGCCCTTAAAATTTATATGATAAATCCTAACACCCAATGTGATGGTATTTGGGGGTGGGAACTTTGGGAGATGATTAGGTCATGAGGGTGGAGCTCTTATGCATGGGATTCGTGCCCCCCCCTTTTTTTTTTTTAAAGATTTTATTTATTTATTTGACATAGAGAGAGAGAGAGTGAGAGAGGGAACACAAGCAGGGGGAGTGGGAGAGGGAGAAGCAGGCTTCCCGCGGAGCAGGGAGCCCGATGCGGGGCTCGATCCCAGGACCCCGGGATCATGACCTGAGCCGAAGGCAGACGCTTAACGACTGAGCCACCCAGGCGCCCCGGATTCGTGCCCTTCTAAAAGAGCCCCCAGAGAGACCTCTCACCCCCTCTGCTATGGAGGACACAGGAAGAGGACAGCCATCTGTGAACTAAGAAGCGGGCTCTCACCAGATACTGAATCCACCAGAGCCTTGATCTTGGGGCTTCCCGCCTCCAGGACTGTGAGAAATACATTTCTGTGGTTTACAAGCCACCCAGTCTCAAGTATTTTTGCTCTAGCAGCCCAAATGGACTGAATCCCCAAGAGAGCTCAAGTAGAGAGACTTTCTTGCCCAGCTCCTAGAATGAGGTGGGAGAGTTTTCACATTGTTCTTATTCTTGTTTTCTAACGTATATGAATGTGGATACACGTGTATCCTTTTTTCTTTAATATCTACTTTTAAATTTTTTTATTTTTATTTTTTTTAAAGATTTTTTTATCTATTTATTTGAGAGAGAATGCTAGAGAGCATGAGAGGGGGGAGGTCAGAGGGAGAAGCAGACTCCCCGCCGAGCAGGGAGCCCGATGCGGGACTCGATCCCCGGACTTCATGATCACAACCTGAGCTGAAGGCAGTCGCCCAACCAACTGAGCCACCCAGGCGCC
>NW_023270415.1:65265012-65415200 GCF_011800145.1 Mirounga leonina | reverse complement strand
CCTGAGCTGAAGGCAGTCGCCCAACCAACTGAGCCACCCAGGCGCCCTGTGCGTATCCCTTTAAAGGGACTATCAGCACATTAAGTAAATGTTCAAAAGTACCGAAATTCTAACCACTGTTCTAAGTTCTTGAGGCCCTTTAATGAGAGTAAAAGGTAACAGGCCTTGTTTAAGTGCAAATTTTGCAGAGTCAATCCAATTACTTTGGATTTGCAGATCTGGAGTTAAAACGTATTATAAGATACCCTCTGTCGTGTAGTACAGTGGTGATTAAAAGGACATACTCTGAGGCAAATCCTGGCTCAGTCGCTTACCAACTGTGTGACTTTGGGCACTCTAGTTAACCTTTCTGACATTGGGCATGTCTGGATTCCTTTAAAAAAATGTTATTCTCGTACACATGCACTCTATATATTCCTTGTTTTACCTACTATACTGTACAAGCAACTAACCTTATTATTACACCATTAAAATAGTCTGTAACATTTTATTCAATCACTGGCTCAGAGTTAAGTAAATGTTTTCTAACTTTTTGGCTGAAATGCAGGGTTTTCATGACTTTTCAAAAGAAAAGATCAATACCCTCAATTTGTAGGATATATGAATGGTTATCTGCCATCTCTGGATACTCTGCGTAAAATAAAAGCCAGCCCGCAAGTACAGAGCCCAGACCCACTGTGCTCTGTTTATATTCCCAAGGAGAATAATCTGTAATTAGTCATCCAGGAGCCTGTGTACACATATGATCCATCAGCCCCGGGAAAGGGAGGGGAAAATACACGAGATGAGACGAACCACTCACCCGTTCAGGGCAGCCCCCCTCATTTGGTCCTGCAGCCTAACTCAGCCCCCCTCAGCCCCCCTCAGCCCACGCCAACTGGGCCACCTCAGGACATCGCCTGCAGTTACACCTCGCATAGTTATCTCCTGACAGTGTGGGGGGCTCTCTGCTCAGACAAGGGGAGTTACAGGATGACACATCCTGGGATCCCTTTAGCCACACTGGTGGACGCAGGCGTGGGTCATGGCTGTTCCTGTCTTCCCTCATTCTGGTTTCCCTGCTGACCAGGCATCTCTCCCTTTTCTATATAATGACCCCAGCTGAGCCGGTTTGAGGATACACTCTCCCTTACAAGTCACTCTTGAGGGGATGTGTGTGTGAGTGTGTGTGTCTGGAGGAGGAGGAGGACCACTCCCATCGAGGCATTCTCTCTCTTTTCCGTCTCCAGTTCCTGAAAGACCGGGATTCTTTGCTCCATTCCTCTCCTGAGCTCCAGGTCTGTGCTCTCCTGTGTCCCCCACTCCTTTCTCCCCCATCCTGTGTCTGTTCTCAAGACTGTCCGGGAGCTGGGGCCCTGATACTACCATCTCTGGGTCATTGACCTCTAGATTCTCTCCTTTTCTTCTAAAGATTCTGCTGCTGCAGGCAGGTCTGGGTAACCTCGAGCCGGCTACTTGATCTCTGAGCCTCAGTTTCCTCATCTGTAAAACAGGGATGTATCAGTACTAAGTCGCTTCACAGAGCTGTTGGAAGGATTAAACGAGGTCGCACGGGCATGGCACTTGGCTCAGTGCTCCGGACAGAGAAAGCACACAGATGTTAGCAACTAGTATCATTACCATGATTAATTATAATACTAATAACAACTGTTATTCCAAAAGGCCTAAGGTTGTCCCACAGCTTGTCATTTCTGTGTTCCTCCATCTCAGACTTCCTCATGTCCCCCTTCCAATCCTAGCCAACCCCACACTGCTATTTCCCGATTTTTTCTTTTTAAAGATTTTATTTTTAAGTAATCTTTACACCCAACATGGGGCTCCAACACACAACCCCGAGATCAAGCGTCACATGTTCCACTGACTGAGTCAGCCAGGCGTCCCTTAATGTTTCTTCTCTATGGACCTGTAAAAATAACAAAGCTGGACTTAGAGTCAGGGGGTCTGACTCCTACTTTTTTTTTTTTTTAAGATTTTATTTATTTGAGAGAGAGAGAGAATGAGAGACAGAGAGCATGAGAGGGAGGAGGGTCAGAGGGAGAAGCAGACTCCCCGCCGAGCAGGGAGCCCGATGCGGGACTCGATCCCGGGACTCCAGGATCATGACCTGAGCCGAAGGCAGTCGCTTAACCGACTGAGCCACCCAGGCGCCCCTGACTCCTACTTTTTAAGGAAGAGTAAAAATGGCCTGTGACCTTGGGCAAGTAACAGCCTTTCCGGGGTCTCATCTCCCTCACCTGAGAAATGAAGAGGTTGGACCACAGCAGTGTTTCCCGAAGCACGTTCTGGAAGCTTCCACCACACCCATGTCCCTACACAGGGCCCCATGGCCAGAGCAGTGCCGTAAGTGACCAACCTAGCCCCTTTCCCTCAAGCTCCACCTCTGTTAGCTTGTTGTCTAGATTTGGATACTGTCTACACTGCTGGCGCCTCAGCAGACGGTTCCTGGGCTGACCCAGACCCTCTCATAAAAGGAGATTTTGAATTGGCGTAAATCTCAGCTCTGCAAGGAAGGAGAATGAGCTGCCAGCTCTGCTGAAAAACTAGGACAAGGTTCTCTTTAGCAAGTCTCCAGGTACTGTTCAGGCAATCACTGGGTATCATGAGCCTTAAAATACGCCCTGCCTGGTACAATGTCTCCTGATTAAGTTGGCTGCCAGGCCCAGGGCATTGCAGGCAGGAATGGTGAATTTTAAAACCACACAATTACTAGTAGTTTGGAAAACCCTTTTGAAACACCATGCCAATCATTTAATTCATTTTCCAAGTCCTTTTTTAATGCAAAATATGCTAATATGTTGCTGGAGTGTCCAGCAGAGAAACCTGCTAGAATGTGGGGCCTCTCTTGCTTGGGGGTTAAGCGGGGAGCTGGTGGGAATGGGGCACGGGGAGAATAATGGCTCATTTTCCCTCCAGTGAAGAAAAGCAGGCCGATGCCACTGGGTTCAAGTGCTTCTTTGTATTCCCTTCAGCTGCAACAAGGTGCGATCACCCTCTCGGTCACAGATTTGGGGCATAATGGGCTTCTTTGCTGCCCAAAGCCCAAGTCCCGCCCCTGGTAAGTGAGATGCGTCCTTCAGTTGGCTGTCATCTCCTCCTGGTGAGTAGGGGACAGTGGAGGAGGGAATAAGGAAAGGGTGAGAGAGATGTTTAGGGCTTGAAGGAATACATTAATTTGGGCCCGGGGCCGGGCGGAGGGAGTGGGGGACCTTTGACAGATGGCCTAACCCAGCAGGATTCCATTTCTCTTACCTGCACAAACTACATTAGGAGCGTAAACTACAGACTAGGGGCCTCTCTTAGAGGTTGTAGGCCAGTCTACTTCCTAACCAATGCCATCATATCATTGAAGGTTGTAGTTCTTGCTTATCTAGCAATCGGAAACTACTGGGTACTCCTTTGTCCACCCAGCACTGTGCTAGTCCTGGCGTGTGGGGTACAGAGGAGTATAACACACGCATCTAGTGCTTCATGGCTATCAGTAATTGAGCACCAGCTATCTCCCAGGACAATATATGGCTTGACTGCAGCAAAAGAAACACGCGTCCAGGCACAAAGAAAGTGCCGTACACGTGGCAGGACCCCCTCGAATCGGCGTGGGAGAGCTGCAATGCAATCTACCGAATCTCTGGCCCAGGGCTTGCAGATGGGAGGCTGGGGTTGGATTCGGCCCCCAGACATGTTTTCTTTGACCTATATGACGATGCTTTAAACATTTTGGAATGTCTTATAAAAATCAAGATTTCCAACTTCCCTTAAAAAAATTAAAAGGGGCTCTCTGGCATCCCTGAGCCCATATACCTGCCTGGGAACAGGCAGTTGGAGCTCAGTGGCAGGTGCCCCTTTCAGACGGGGCACGGACTCTCTACTTCGTCAAAGTTGCTACGGCTCCCTATTCCTTAGCTCTGGCTAGCCTCCCTCATTCCCTCTACCTGCCTGACTTCTGTCTGCATTTGGGTTTGCAAGCCTAACACAGGATAGGCCCCTTACTTTGCCAATGATGTCTGGGTCTCTGCTGGACATCGGGGTCTGGGCTGTTGTTTTTTTTTTTTGCTTTTTGTTTTTTTACCGTATCCACTGTGTGTCATCCAGAGCAACCTGGGGTACACAGTGCATTCAATACAGGAGGACCATCATACCGATGTGATGGATGGACAAGCAAATGAATAGATGGATGGATGGATCAGCCCAAGCCATGGGTGCTGTGGGGTAAGGCAGGGCCATGTTGGGCAGAAGGGCAGGAGGAAGGGGGTAAGGGGTTAGGACAAGAACAGCCTGAAGGAGCTCAGAAAGGGAGTAAAGGGTTCTTGGCTACTTTGTGGACCTGAAACCCCATTTATTCAGTATTGTGTGACTTTTAAAATGTATTTTTATTGTAAAACAGAACATAGATACAGCAAAGCATGTAACATACAAATTGTTTTCAACTGTTTATGATTTGGGGGGTCCTGTTTTCTTTCTAAAAGCCATCCAAGATGCTTCAAAATCAGGGCTTTCCATGCTTTTTCCAACTGCACTCCCTGCAGATAAGAAACCTGCCTCGCTCTTCCAGCCTGATATAGCATCGCAGAAATACCAGGGGGTAGACAGTTAGGAGACCCAGTGTTCAAGTCCCAACCTGGGGAAGGCAGTTCACCCTCTCTGGACCTCAGATGGGGAGACGGAGGAAGATCTCTCCGGGGTGCCAGCATCCAGTGCTCTGGGACTCTGCCAGGCTAAGAATACTGTGGCTAGCAGAAGGAACTTGCAAGGACATCCATGAAAGGAAGGACAGTGTAGCAATCACTTACTGCCTCAGGCCAGAAGCAAAACCGCCCTCGTGGCTGCATTAGAACCAGAAGCCAGGTGGCGGCATCGATCATAGATCCCTCCAGGTAACAGGACGTTGGCAAAAAGGGAACCTCAAAGTCATGGGTTCCAAGCCCCTCGCTCACGGCTAGGGACACAATAGTTTGGATGAAGAATGTGACTTGCCCAAGGTCTGATCCTGAATATTAAACCGCATCCTAGAAGCTTTTCCTTCAGCCTTTATTCCAAGTATAACCTCTCACTGGGTCTGGAGGCCTGGGGGTGTGAATGGGAAGGCTCCTCAGACCAGGCCTCTCACCCACGAAAGGGCATAAATGGAAACTTTTGACACGACCCTATGAGGCAGTCCAATACCCTGAATTAAAGTATGCTAAACTCACAATTCTATAGCAGAGCATCTCAGATGTCAAAAGAGTTAACCTGTTGATTAAAATATTTTACAGATCTATGATTTCTGTAATTAGTTGGCATATTTTTTCATACTCTAATATGCCAGAAGACTAAAAACCTGGCTGTGGCTGGGATGTCTCTTGATCGCTTTGAGGACTGATCCATGGCAAAACTAGAACATCGGAACCTGGGGGGAGGCCCCTTCAGGTCACTGAATGCAAGCAGGGGGTTGGTGCAGTAAATGGAGGTGGAGTAGGTCCATCTCAGCCAAGTGCCAGGGGTGTGCTAACGGCTGGGTACAGGGCTGACCGCCCTGCCCATGAGGAAGGCATGGCCTAGCCGGGCAGCCAGACATGGAACGAGCTCTAAAGTGATGTGACAAGCCACTACAGAAAGTACTGGGGTGGGATGCCTGGGTGGCTGTTGGTGAAGTGTCTGCCTTCAGCTCAGGTCATGATCCCAGGGTCCTGGGATGGAGCCCCGCATCGGGCTCCTTGCTCAGCAGGGAGTCTGCTTCTCCCTCTGCCTGCCGCTCCCCCTGCTTGTGCTCGCTCTCTCTCTCTGACAAATACATAAATAAAATATTAAGAAGAAAAAAAAAAAGTGCTGGGGCAACACGGAGGGGAAGAGAATGTGCGTTTGCCTGAGGTTTGTCCCAAGAGGCAGATGGTATGATGGGAGGTGTGGCAGACAGAATGACGCCCCCTCCAAAGATGTCCGTGTCCTAATCCCCAGGACCTGTGAATATGTTATCTTACAGGGCCAAAGGGACTTTGCAGAAGTGATTAGGTTACGGACATAGAGATGGGGAGATTATCCTGGCTTATCCGGTGGGCCCAATGTAATCGCAAAAGTCCTTAGAAGTGAAAGAGGGAGGTGGGAGGCAGGGAGTCAGAGTGATGCAGTTCGAGAAAGACTCAACGGGCCATGGCTGGCTTTGAAGAGGAAGGAAGGGGCCATAAAGCAAGGAATACAGGCAGCTTCTAGAAGCTGGAAAACCCAGGGAAACGGATTCTCCCCAGAAGAGGGGAGCCTCCAGAAGGAACAGCCCTGTCAACACCTTGATGTTAGCCCAGTGAGACCCATTTCAGACTTCTGACCTCCACAAGTTTGTGGTCGTTTGTTACAGTGGCCCTAGAAAATGAACGCGGGAGGAAAACCCGAGTAAGACACAGGAGCCCTGGGGGACCGGTCCTGAACTGGCACCATTTGCTCTCTCAAAGCCTCTGTTTGTCCCTCTGAAAGACAGGAGCAGGGTGGGGTGGGAGGGATGACTGGCTCAGCTGGTAGAGCATGTGACTCTTGATCTCAGGGTTGTGAATTCAAGCCCCATGCTGGGCTTGGAGCTTAAACAAAAACAAAACAAAACAACCAAACCAAGAGCACAGGTGTAGATGCTCTCTGATGGCCCTTCTGGTTCTGACACTTGGCGATTTTACGGAGGAGTGGAGTACCCACTGTAGTGTAATGACTGGCGAGCGGCTGTGAGGGGGGGCAGGAAACAGACTGTCCCGAAGCGTGTTTGGTGGAATTTCAGTTCTATGGGCTGTGGATAAGGGTCAGTTGGCAAAGAGGGCCATTCATGCAGCAAATCATTATCCAGCACTTACCAGGCACTGTTCTGAGCTCTGCAGAATCGGACAGGACAGATGACGCCCCTGCCCTCATAGAGCTCAGATCAGAGGAAGGAACCCAAGCACAGAGAACAAAGGAACAAGCCAGTTTCCACTGGTCATTATACCATGATGAAAATGCAATCTCGTGATAAGATAGTGTGGGACAGGGAGGCGGGCTACTCTCAGCAGGGTGCTCAGGGCTGGCCACCCAGGGTCAAGTTTGACATGGGCTTACGTGGAGCACAGGATCTGGGCATTTAAAGAAAAGGGAAAAGACATATGAAGAAATACTGAGTTTAAATAAAATTAAACAGAATTCTATTTGGAGGAGTCCTGAGGGTTTGAATATATCAATTGGTTCATGGGCTCATTGTCCAATGACACGTTATTTTATTGAACCAGGCAGTGTTCTAGATACAGGGGCTACAATACTGAACAAAACAGGCAAAGTCCCTCGTGTATGGAGTACCCTTAGTGTGGGGAAGATAGACAATACGAAACTCAACAGATAAATATAAAATCAGGATATGAAAGAACTCTGAGGAACAGAGCAGGTATGGGGATAGGTGTTGATAGTGGTGGTAATGGTGGTCTGGGAAGATATCTGGGGTAGATACGTCAGGAGAGAATTAACACGCAGGGTGAATCGGTATGCAGCATTTCCCAAACCACCATGACCACGGAACCCCTTTGTCACAGGGCATCATGCAGGACTCCTGCTCCTTGGAACACACTTTGAGAAAGACTGGCACAGAGACAGCTGAAGCATGAAGGTGCCATGGGCACACTTTCACAGGACCGAGGCTGGCATGTCAACACGGAGACTACGAATCTCATGAACGCAAAGGAAGACATTTTGTAGAGAAGTCCCTCCTCCAAATGCCTTGACCGGATCAAACGCCACCATTTGGGGTTCTGATGCACATCAGAGTGTAGGAGAGGGGGTGCCTGGCTGGCTCAGTTGGTGGAGCATGTGACTCTTGATCTCGGGGTCATGGGGCCGTGAGTTCAAGCCCCAGGTTGGGCATGGAGTCTACTTAAGGAAAAAAAAAAAAAAAAAGGAGGGAAGTGGGAGTGACTGGGAGGTCTCTGCTTGGCTTCTGGGTTGGTAAAGCCCTTCATTCTCTCTTGAGCTGTCCTGGATTCACCCTCAGTTCTGTGGGATTCATGAAGCTTGAGGATACAGTAAGCCCATGATTAGACTAGATGGCCTGAGCACATGCTAGTTTTCCCCAGAGAGCAGAGTATAAGAACAGGAATCCTTTTTTCTAGGATGTTATGTTGCAAAGAGCATGTCTATATTCTTAAACTGCATCTGGGTGACCACGATCAATGTCCACCTTTCCGGAGATCTTCACCCAAGTCCCCTCCCAGTTCTGGTAAAGGAATGAATGGTACACTCCAGGCACAGAAGCAAGATCCGGGCCCTGAATCAGGGCCCATACTCAGGCAAAGTGCACAGCCTGAGAAAAAGACGAATGTTCTCTCCTAGAGGCCACAGAGAGTTTCACTGCGAACGAACCCCACCGTCCCTGCAACGTCCTTTCCTGTCTAGAGAAGGCTGTCTGGACTTCCTCACAGCTCACATCAGATGAGGCACATTATGTATTCAAGTCGTGCAGCAGCGAAGCCTTCCAGAACGCCATCCTGCCCGGGCTCTGGCAGAAACGCCTCTCTCGGGAGCAGGCTCTGCTCACAAGAAACTGGGCTCCAGGTCCCCCAGGGGACCGCTCGGAGAGCCCGCAGAACGGGGCCTCACCTGGCAGGTGGTAATGCCATTACCTGCCCTGTTCCCCAGGCGAGAGGTCAGCACAGACAGCTGGGGGGGAGGGGGGCGGTCTTCCCATGAGAAGCCACCGCCTTTCCCGAGCCTCTGCTGCCCAGGAGCGGCGGGGAGCGCCTGACCAAGCACCACTGTGGTTCCTCTGCTCGGACGCTCTCCCTGTCCCAGACCACCTTCTTGTCACCTGTCATCTTTCTCATCGCAGCTCAGTGTCACTTCCTCTGGGAAGCTGCCTTGACCGGATCAAACGCCACCATTTGGGGTTCTGATGGCACATGACGCCTCTTTTATGAGCACCTGCAGTAGCCTCTAGTCCCAGGTCTGCCACCCACTGTCCCTTAAGCAAATCCCCTCCCCTCCCAGGGCCTCAGTTGCCGAAGGAAGGGAGTTGGTAAGATGC
This sequence comes from Mirounga leonina, assembly GCF_011800145.1. Classification (NCBI taxonomy): domain Eukaryota; kingdom Metazoa; phylum Chordata; class Mammalia; order Carnivora; family Phocidae; genus Mirounga; species Mirounga leonina. The sequence continues at coordinate 65,406,205 of NW_023270415.1, read as the reverse complement.
TCGCTCTGGTCCCAACCGTCCGGGCTTTCCCTTCCTAAGACAAGAGTCACAATCACAGGGCAGGTGGCCCCGAGCGGAGAGGAGGTCTTGCCCTTAGGCTGTGACCTTGGGAAAACCCCCTTCCCCCTCGTTCATTTACTTGGCACCAAAATGACACAGTGAGCCACAACACTGGTTTCCAGTCTTTTTAAGACCTGACGTCCCTTTTCAAATGACACAGTCGGATACCTAGGCACAGGTGACAGTGTAGCTACTTTGTCTGAAATGGGAGCCAGGGCCCCTCGGAGACACCTCCCCCACCGGGCCACTCCCCGGGACCAGCTTTCCAAATCTAACACGAGGGCAAGTTCCCATGTCGACCGGCTGCCCGAATCCTGTGAGGGCCGCAGATCTGCTGTTGGCAAGTGTCCAAAAGATACAAAGGTTCGTCTGTTCCTCTTTAATTTTCCTTCTAATATTTGATTGCACGTGCAGCTCCAGAGCATGCACGAAATGAGGATTATAAAGGGAGGAGAGGAACAACCAAGCAATAAGCCCACTTCCAAATCTTTGAGATGGACCGCTGGTTAGCTCTGCCGGCTCTCTTGCAGAGGAGGCCCCGACCCCCGCGGAGGGTGTGCCGGCCCCCAGCACGCCCCAGCACGTCCCGGGTGCCTGCGCCCCATCCTGCCCAGCAGCGCTGCCCGAGTTCCGACCAGGGGGTTCTGACCACGGAGGGCTGGGCAGCGAATCAGGACCCCTGGCCCCTGGGCCCTGGGAGCACTCGGTACAGCCAAAGCCAAGGGCACAAGTGAGGACTCCGGGTCCCTGCAGTAGCAGCAGCCCTCCACTCCAGAACTCAGAATTTGCTGGAACATCTACCGATCACTCTTACCCAAGTGTAAACGGCTGGGTGGCTTTCCACGGCCAGAGCTGTACCCGCCTTTATTTCTTTATTTTCTAACACCTTCTAAATTCGTCACCCTCCATGTGGTGAGCAAGACAGGCAGACATTTGTGGGGCAGGTGTGAGTTCTCCTGCTCCCTCCATGTCAGGGAGACACAAAACCCCACTGAGAAAGCATCTGGGAGAAGCCTCCACGGACAGGCCTTCGTGGGCACCTGTCCTTAGGTTTAGATTCGGAAGCCGAAGAGAGAAGGGTTTGGAGCCAGAAAGGTTTCTTATTCTGAGGCAACTGATTATTATTATTATTATTATTATGATTACTATTATTATTTAAAGGCTCTAAAACCATCTCCTCTGAGGTTCCCTTAGTTTCCCCCCCCAATATTTATCTGGCTTATAAAAATGCATTAAATCAGTAGTCACTCTGCTCCTCCCACTGTGTCCCACTCTCAGCCCCATGCTCTGGTGACAGTTCTCTTTATCAGTCTCAAGACAGCAACTGAAACTACTGGGCGACCTGGCCTCTCCCCTTCCTCCCCGCTCGCTGCCCCCTTGTCCTGTTTGGTCCTCTCCAACTTAAACTGTGACCCCTCAGGGACAGACGCCGCAAGCTGGAAGGGGAGGGAGGCGGTGCTATTTATAATTCGGCGGAGTTGGCCCTCAGAACACGGCCATTTTTTCCAGGGGGCCTGCCAGAGCCCACATTCCCCAGGCTCCATATATGGGCCTCCCCCAGGTCCCTGTGGCCAGAGCCTCGCCTCTGAGGGAACGGAGGCTGCCTGGCCAGTCGGGAAAGGTAAGGCCCAGTCTGTCCCTCCAGGGCCTGTGTGGGGGGCCACAGCCGGCCTGGCCTCCCCGTGCTTCCCGAGGGGTGGTCAGAGACAGGGGAGAAAGGAATAAGGATCCCCGAGGTCCCAGCCTGACGGAATTGGAGAGCAGCCGGCTTTCCCCCGAGGGCTTGAATAAGAATGGCGAGGAAAAAATGTATTCTTGCTACGAAACATTAGGTCACCCCTTCTTTTTGCCAAGTGGTTTTCAATTGTTTCCATCGAGATGTGACTGAGGTCCACGGCAGCCTTGCCAGCCCCTGAGGGCTCCGAAAGCTGGATTTATGGACGCCCATGGATGGGCAGATGGGAGGGGAAGCCCAGGGAGGGTGGGCAAGCCAAGGCAAGGGAGCGGGGCTTTGCCAAGCCGGCATTTTCTGCAGGCTCTCAGCTTTGATTAGCATATGTTCAGGACACAGAGAAAGGTGTCTAGCCTCTGATGGGCATGTGGACATAAACACCCCACTACCCTCTGGAAGCCAAGCACTGAGGCAAGAGGAAGGCCTGACCGGCCGAGTTGTCACCCCAGGCTTTTGTCATCTCTGTCCCTTCTGTGCTGATGCCTGTCGGGCCAGGCTGGGGGCACACGTGGGCCGTGGTGGGGTGGGGTGGGAGAGCTACGGAGCAGGAGGCCTGGAAACCCCCCTCCATGTTCACGTGGGAGATTTTACTTCCATTTCTTGGACAGGGTTTCCAAAACCTCCTCAAGAATCATCTGCAGTGGACACAGCTGTGTCAAATCAAGTTCAAGTCCTTCCTCTAAGTAGCCTTCTGTGGCCATCTGGATATCTCTTCCATAGGATGGAGAGCATCTGGTATTATTATGAATTGTTATTTTTAATATTAGTAATAATAGTTTGGCTTTACTGAGTGCTTATTATGCCAACCACTTAACGTATAGGATCTCATTTCATCCTCATAATAAGCCCAAGAGATGGGTGTTGTTTTGCAGGTGCGGAGACTGGGGTGCAGACAGGTTAAGCGGCATGCCCATGCTTCCCCTGTGGGTAAGGAGCAGACCCTGAATCTGTCCAGCTCCTCACTTCCCACCTCTCTGCTACACGCACCAGCTCCTATCACTTGCGCCTGCGCTGTCTTTGTACTTTCTATCCTTGCAGGTGGAGGCCGTGTCTTAACGCATTGCCCCTTCTCTTTGCCCCCTTAGCATCCAGAACAAACTAGACTTATGGAAAATCTTCACTCATGAGGTGGTTCTTCGGCCAAGGACACCTCTCACCTGTGAGCGCTTTTCAGCCTTGGATGGATTCCGGATTCTCTTTGGACTCCGTGGCCTCTGCAGCCCTCCCTGTGGGGCCAGGACCCTCTATGTGTGGAGGTCCCAGCTGCCCCTCCCGTCACTTGCTTGCCTGTGACAAATATGGGGCTGGCACTTCAGCAGAGAAAAGTAGCAGCAGGAGTTGATCAATTCCTAAGCAACAAAGATCCTGTTTTCATGCAAACGTCCTCGGCATTAAAACAAAAACAAATTCTTCCCAGGGCACGTCCTGGATGCCTGGATGCCAAGTCTCATTGCAAGACACATTTTTAAGCAGGGTTTTGTGCCTGCGTGAGAGACTAACAGGGGATGGGAGGAGAGCTGTGTGCCAACTGTCGAGTGTTACGAGGCGAGGCAGGACCTTAAGGTGGCACGTCAACAAGTGCCTTGAATTCGGAACAGGTAGGGACCACTGAGGGCTTCCTGGAGGAGGGAGTTATTCTGATTCAACTCAGGGGTCTCCTAAAAGATGGTGTTGGCTGGATCCTGCAGGACCTGGGTGCCCACCAACACCAGCACTACTGGAACATCGCCAGGGTCCCTGGGCTTGCCCAACAGTCACAGAAACATCCACAGGGCACCTGGCCTCCAGCTAGCTCCAGCAGTTTTGTCCTTTAGGATCTTGGGGGTTCAAAGGCAACACACATTAGTTAACAGATTAAGGGCAGGCCGCACGATTCATTTTTGGCAAATAACCAGCAATACCAGGATTGCGGCATTTGAGGGCTGCGAGATCACGGGGTACCACCCCCTTACCGCTGAGGCCTGGCCCAAGGCTCATGGTCTAGCCAAGACTCCAGATCAAACTTCTTTTCTCCTGCCCTCTGAAACCTTCTGTGCAGCCTCCTATTCTCACACCGAGGAGGTATTCCCTAGCTTCAGCACATGCCCAGAAGCACCCAGTGGGCTCAGGGCCGGGAGATACAGAGAACGTGGCACCAGGTTGCAGCCTTCTCAAGCGCTCCTGAGCGCGGTTCCAGGGTAAGAGGCGCTCCTTCCCAACGCATTTCTCTTCCCGGCACCGACCACAGCAGCAGGGACCGACCGAGCAGGCAAAGGTCTGGTGCGGGGCACAGTAAGTGGGCAAGTCTGGCCCATAATGGAGCTTCGTGACAAGAATCAGCTAAATAGAGTGGAAAAGAGCAGAGACTTTGTGTACAAAAGACGTGGGCTGGCATCCAACACTGGCACTGTGTCAGGGATTGGGAGTGTTCCCCAGTATCCATGTTCTTCTTTTCCTGCCGGGCACGCAGCTGGACTCCATTTCCCAGGCTTCCTTGCAGTTAGGCATGGTCATATGACTGCGCGCTGGCCAATGGAGTGCAAGCAGAAGTGATAGGGGCCAATTCCAGGCCGCCCCGAAAAACCTCCCACTTGCGGTTCCTTCTCTACCAACCGAATGGGGAGCAGTTCTAGGAGCGCAGGGAGACAAAGCCACAGAGCGAAGGAGCCTGGGTCCCTGAATCACTGTGTGGAAGACCGCCTGCCAAACAGACACACCGAATTGTGTTCGCAGGAAATGAACTCAAGTGTTAAGCTATTAAAATTTGGGGGTTGTTACAGCTGTTAGCCCAACCTGACTAATACAGCCTCTTGCTGGCTGTGTGGCTTTGGGTAAGTTTCTTAACCTCCGGCAGCTTCAATTTCCTCATCTGTAAAAAGAGAATTTAAAAAAAGCCTTCCTGAGAATGACTGGGCTAACATTTATAAAGATCCCACAACCAAAGGTGCAGTATGACTTTTGTGAGCCCTAGACATTTTTGCCTTTGTGGGTCCCTTCCGGCATTAAAAACAAAAACAAAAACAACCCCACAAAAAACAAAAAACCCAAAATAAAAAACAGGAAAAAATTAGGTTTTAATATTACATTGATATAAAGATGAATACAATCCAGGCCAAATAAATCACTATGTTTATTATTGTTTAGTATTTTTATATTTGATTTTATATTCATTATTATTATGTTCATTTTGTTCTTCTGATTTTAAGGGAAATTAAAATTAAATACTTTCTGGGGCCCTAAAACTATTGTGAGCACTAGGCACTATGCCTACGTACCGACCAGGGAAGCTGACCCTGCTTACTTACTGTGGTGCCTGGCCCATGATGCATGCAATAAATCAAAACATTATGGATTAAATAATAATAATAATAGGAAGATGGAAGCATGAAATAGCAACAGAAGGTTATGAAGCCCCTTTCACAGGCTTCATTTCCTTCAACCCTCACATCCATTGTATGAGATGATTTTCGCTTATATTTTCCAATGAAAAAGGTGAGGCTCAAGGAGATTGAGGGTTACACTCAAGATGGGTAGGAACTTTGCACAGGATGCCTTGTATCAGGCGCAATGCTAGACACCTGTCTTACTCTATCATTTTGAATTTTCTCAACGCTGTGATGAGATAGGGCTTCTTTTTTTATCCTCATTGTATGACTGAAAAAAAAAAAGATATTGATGTAAGGACAAGTGGCTGAGCCGAGAAGTGAAACCACTTCTGGTGCCAAATTTAATACTCACTCTACCACCTCGCCTTTCTATCTACCAGTAGCTTTGTCATGAGAATTGATAAATGGCAGCATCTGCGGAGGGTGTGGGACACCCCAACACCTTCTTGCACAGAGCAGAGAAGAACCTGCTCAGGGCTGAGATCCAAACACAGCACGCCAGATAAGACTTGTGCTTTCTCATTCTCCACCCAAATGTACTCCTTAGAAGGCCTAATTATAGTGACTTCTATTTTCTTGTAAATAATCACATCTGTCATAACTGATTTAACTGATCCAAGGCTCCAAGTTGGCAGTCTTAGAGGCCTGAGCCAATGTGTCAATTATGCCAAGTAGTCTGTAAGCAAAAGTTGCACGAAATGGAAGAGAGAGGAAGAAAAAAAAAACAAACAGTCGCAGGCATATAGATGGTGGGGACCAATATGTGCTTTTTCACAACAGTAATATCAACACAAACTCCTCAACGTGGCCAATGGGTGTCAATCCATCGGCAACCTAATTTAGTAAAACAGACACAGCCAGCCAGATCCTGGGGAATAACAACAATCTTTTTTAGTGGAGATCCAATCCTAGAAACTGGTTTCTCCAATATCTTTTAAGTAAATACCCCCCAGGAATTTGCTATGGGTCTTTACGCTTGTTTTCAGGGGGAAAAGATGGGTTGAAGGGCTCACCTGATTCAAGAACATACAGGTATCCCCTTTGTGAAAGTCTGTGTTAGGCCACTTCGCTTTTACGAAAGACCTACGTTAGTACCTGGTTTCTCTAATGTAAAGAAATCCAAAGAGGACTTTTGCTTCAATGGGAAAAAAGGCAAAAAGCAAAGATAGCATTCAGTACTGGTTTTGCAGCCGTGGTTAGAGGGGCAGCCGGACCCCGAGGTGGGGGAGGGGGCCCCACCCAGGAACTTCCCCGGAGAACCTACGCTCAGTCCCTGATGCCGCCAGAGTTCTGACCTGTGTCTGTGAGCATCTGTGCTTTATCTTGACTTAGTTTGTGCATCCATTAGCAAGATGTGTCCTATGGTATCAAAAAAGTCTAAAAGAGGTGATTTGGGGGGGGTCTGGGAGTGCTAAAAAATTTCCCATATAAGTTAATGGTAATTGCTTCTTTGCTTTATGCAATTATGGCTTGCTTACAAAAGGTTTCATAGGAACGCTCTGCTCTAGGATAGCAGGGGAAACCTGCAGTCTTAGGGGCTATAAATACAGTGTACCAATTGAGTGTGGCTGTTCAGCCAGCATAGAGTGGTAGCTAGAACTCTGGGTACGGATTTGGATATGGACTTGGGTACAAGTCTCTCTCCACTTATCACTAGTGTGACTAAACAAATCATGTAACCTTCCCCCAATTCATCTCAGCTTCCTTATCTATAAAATGGTGACAACCTAGAACCCTTGTGGGACTGAATGATATAATGACCAAGTGTGACAGCCTGTTGGAAAGTGTAAGCACCACATAAATGCTCATCATCATTATTATCAACAGATCCACATACACTGAGACCGGTTTTCAACCCACGCGATGGCTTCTTTCTCTCCTAATATAACTCCAAGGACAGATAACCGTGCTTTCAGTCACAGAGGTGATGAGAGATTGGATCTACTTGGGACTTCTTTCATAGGCAGGTGTTTGAAAGTCTTCTTGCCAATTAAGCTCTGAAAGTCCCTGTGTCTGATGGGGAAGCTTTGAGAAAGGAGCATCTTCCAGGTTAAGAATGTGGGAAAGTGAAAGGTGGCTTTCATCCACTCCCCAGCTGCCCACGGGAAATGGACACATGCTTTTGGTGACCCAAATCCTGCAGCTGGTGTAACCTCCTTTGGGTCTGGTCCATCTGGGTGAACAGAGGGGTTAAAAGCACAGACTCTGAAGCCAGACTGCCTGAACTTTGAGTATAGCTCAGCTCTTCACTTGAGCTGTGACCTTGAGCAATTTATCTTTCTGTGCTTCAGTTCCTCAACTAAAACGTGAGGGTAATAACAGTACTTATGCTTAGGGTGATAGTGAGGAATAAATGAATGAATACATGTCAAAAGTTCACAATAGGACCGTTACATAGGAAGCAATCAGCACATGTCAGAATTTACTATAATGGCTACAATGGTCTTATTACAGTCAATGGATTTTGCCTTATCCGGTGTTTATACTTTTTTTTTTTTTTTAAGATTTATTTATTTATTTGAGGCAGGGAGGGGTACAGGGAGAGGGAGAGAGAGAATCTCAAGCAGACTCCCCACTGAGCGTGGAGCCCAACACAGGGCTTGATCACGATCCTGAGATCATGACCCAGCTGAAATCAAGAGTCAACACCTAGCCAGCTGAGCCACCCAAGTGCCCCTCATCCAGTGTTTATTAACATGCACGCTTAACAGCTTTTCCATGCCAAACCCCTTACTAGGAAGAAAATTCTGATCTATATCTGAATCTGCAAGAGAGCCCCAGAGTCACCTCCTTCAAAGGAAGTTCATTTCCGGGGCGGAAATGTGGGAAAAAGGGCTCTGGGCTGAGAATCAGGGGGCCCAAGTCCTAACCCAGTGCCAGTTTGCCCACTCTGTAGCCTTGAGCAAGTCACTCCTCTCTGGGTAATAATTTTCTCAGGTGTAAAATATAGAGGGCTTTTGGCTGTGAACCTCAGTTTTTTCTTTCTTTTTTTATTTTTTTAAAGATTTTATTTATTTATTTGACAGAGAGAGACACAGTGAGAGAGGGAACACAAGCAGGGGGAGAGGGAGAGGGAGAAGCAGACTGCCCACAGAGCAGGGAGCCCGATGTGGGGCTTGATCCCAGGACCCTGGGATCATGACCTGAGCCGAAGGCAGACGCTTAACTGTCTGAGCCACCCAGGCACCCCAGTGAATCTCAGTTTTTTCATCTATAAAAAGGGATAATAGGAAGAACTATCACATCACACCCCATCATGTGCTGTGAACCAAATAATGCATCCCACGTGAAGATGGACAAGGGTCCTGAGCAGCGCCTACAAGTCTTTAGGCCATCCAGTTCCTGTGCCTCCTGGCCCATGGCTCTCCCTTCACTTGTTCTGTTCTACACATTGGTCTCCTGGCTTTTCTCCCACCCCTCAGGCATGCTCCTGCCACAGGGCCTTTGCCCCAGCTTTGTCCCTCTGCCTGGAACGCTCTTTCCTCAAATAGCCCCATGGCTCACTCCCTCACCATTTTCAATTTCAAATATTGGATTACTAATTTTTCCACAGCAACTATCACTTACTTATGATTATCATTTATTGTCTGTCTCCTCCCAAGCCAAGAATGTAAGTTCCTTAAGGGCAGGATTCTCTTTTGGTTCTATTCCCCGAGAGCCTAGAAGACTACCTGGCACGTTATAGGTGATCAGTAAATATTTGCTGATTCAATGAATGAATGAATGAATAGATGAAAAAGAGAGTACTTTGTACATGGGGAAGGTGCTTACTGAATTTTGGGCAGCCTTCCTAGATGTAAAGGGGGGACTCCTACTCCTTACTTGTCTTCTTTCCATGAGGAAGGATCCTCACCCAGACACCCTTGACCTGTTTCCATCCCCCTCACCCATGCTGGCCTGGAAGTGGAGTAAAGCGTCTGGCTGGCAGGTGAGTCACTGGTCCATTTCTCGACTCAGTGAAGTTAAGCTGCAAGCACCATCGATGCAGCCTGCCTGTTCTGGCTTCCCCATCAGACAGCAGCAGTGGCCATACATAGTGTGTCTGCTTGGTGGGCTCGCAGTTCCCTCGCTGGGCTCCATACGGTGTGCAGTGCAGGACAGGGAATGCTAGAAAGACCTTCTAGCCAGCAGATGGATATAAGTCACGCTCACTAGCCTGGTTCTGTAGGGAACAGAGTGGATATTTTGATCTCCACCTGTCTGACTCTTCCTGTCTCTCTTGATTGGTCCTGAACCTGGTCAGGTAACAAGGGTTGGGCCATTTCTGACCCCTAAAACTCCAACCAAGTATTCCAAATTTAAATAAGTGAAGCCTTACATTCCCTGGTTCCAGACTGCCTACAATCCTGGTCACTCTCCTTGGACATACTAGTTTGTGGATGTCCCACATAGCAGACTACACTCCAAACTGAGCACAATTCTGCAGTGAGGCTTGTGCCCCAGAAGAGAGGCGCTGTTCCCAGCTCACTCACTCCGGACACACTCTGCTACCAAGGCTGTTAAAGGATATCTATCCATCCCTCTCGCGGCTGCCGGTGTCCCCCGCCCGGGCCTGCAGTCCCTAGAGCCTTTCCCACCCAGGATCTGGGGTGCCTCATGGCTCTGTCTCTCGCTCGCATGGGACTTGAGGCTGTTCTACAAGTCACTAGATGGAGCTCATTCTTCTTGAGATCTTCTGGGAGGCTGTGTCCATCAGCCAACAGACTCACCATGGCTCCCAGCTTCATGTTATCTCTGACCACAGTGAAATGCAAGGGACCAGGGGCTGAAGGTCTGCAAGGTGTCAGGCATGGTACGACCAGGTTTTCTCCTTGCCTTGTCCCTCCAACAAGTCAATGAGGCAGGTGTTTAATGCTCAGAACAAAACCAGGGAGGCAGCCGTTACCATTCCCCATTTTACAGATGAAGAAATTGAGGTTTTTAGAGAGGAAGGATCTTCATGTATCATCGTAGCTTACAAGAACACTGGACGTCTTCTAGCACTAGCACTTAGGTCGGAATAGGGGTGTGAGCCCAGAGACCCAGGCTCACCACCAGCAACCTCAGTCCGGACAATTTTACTCAGATCTGCCAACACCCTTTGGTGTACCCATTTAACCTGCAAACTTATCCAGTGGCGTCATCCATTTCTCCATCATGTTCCCCCGGAGCTCACGAGTGGCTTTCTCAAAGAGCTTGACGAAAACCAGAGAAGCTCGACTTGTGGTGTTTTCCTCTTCTATGAGCCCTAAAGCCATTTTCGAAAAAATGAAGCAAAGCTGGTTCCGTCTGATCTTGGTGAGCCCATGCCTGGTTCTACTGACCACCCTTCTTCCTTCTCACAGCCCTGGCCAAACAGCCTTAGACACAGTCCACGGAACCTGGAGATTTAAGGCAACTAAGACCATCGCTAGCTGAGTCCAGGGGCCAGACGGGACCTGCAGTGGGGCCCTGCCTGCCTTCTCCAGCACGCTGGTGGTGGTGGTGGTGGTGGTGGTGCTGGGGAATTGGCATAAGGATAAGGAAGCAAAACAATTCACCTGGCAAGAAGAGATCTGTCCAAACCACACCTGTTCCCCTTGCCCATTTTAATTCTGGAGCGCTACGCTTCTCTCAGCAGAAGCTGCCTGGACTGCCTTCCTGGAGCATTCAGGAACTGGTGACAGCAAGTCGTCCGGGGACCCAGAAATTAACAGCCTGCATTTATTAAACTCTTACTGTTTGCCAAGCACTGGGCACAATGCTGGGTTTACATGATCTCGTAAAATGCCTCAAAACTATTTTTAGCAAAGAAATACATGCTTATAATTAAGAAATGAAATACTACAGAGGCTTATAATGAAAGCCACCAGCTTGTGATAAAAACTAATCCCCGCCAACATACTCTCCAAAGGCAACCTTTTCTAACTGGTTCTTTTGGTGGCCCCTTCTCGAAGTATAGGATTTCCCCTAACCAGCAAAAACATTGGCTGATGTAGATAGAATGACTGCCTCTCTTTACGGATGAAGAATCGGTGGCATCCTGTGGCCTCAGGTCACACAGCTGGAAAAGGGTGGAGTCCGGATTCAAACTCGGGTCTGCCTCACTCCTGGTCCTGCTCTTAAACTTCACGCTCCACGGCCGGCCTGTCTGGGGCCCAGTAAAGGATGTGGCTCAGGTCACACCAGGCACATAGGCCCATGATGGCTTCTGAGGTCACCTGTTGACCAAAAATCACTCACGGTGGACATAACTAAGTAACACCACGGGATTACACATAAGCGAGTTTTCTTTGTCCCTGGGAGGTTTGTTTCCATCACTTCTTTCTAATCTCTTTGGGTTTTTTCCCTCTTCTGGCCACTTGAGCCACCTCTGAACCCTTTCTGTTATGATACAGCTGCCAACGTGATTTCTGAGGGCAGGTCTCTGAGGCCTACGGCCCTCTCGCAGCTTCCTCACTCTTATCCTGGAAGATGGTACAAAGGGCATTTATCCTCATCTCTGTGAGGATGTTGCAAAAAAAAAAAAAGACGAGTCCCTTCCAGATTCGGGTTTTATAAAGAAAGGCTTTTCCTTTATTTTGTGGTTATGGCTGGTGCTTGAGAGAAAGTGTGCCTTGCAAAATGTAACACTGCCGACTTTGTTAATAATACAGCTACTCATTAGGAGCTCCAACCCAGACTAGTCAGGTTCAAATCTTAGTGCACTGGGCGCCTGGGTGGCTCAGTTGGTTAAGCGACTGCCTTCGGCTCAGGTCATGATCCTGGAGTCCCGGGATCGAGTCCCGCACCGGGCTCCCTGCTCAGCGGGGAGTCTGCTTCTCCCTCTGACCCTCTTCCCTCTCATGCTCTCTGTCTCTCATTCTCTCTCTCGCAAATAAATAAAATCTTAAAAAAAAAAAAAAATCTTAGTGCACTGACTAGCTTTGATACCCTGGCAAGCTACTCCCCTTGCTATAACTGAGAATTCAGCTGTAGATCTGGAAGGTGTGCGCTGAGGATTACGGATTATGAATGACGAATTATGTGGGTCAACACGTGTGCTCTGCTGACCAGGGCTAGGGCTTTATATGTGCTATTATTATTTATTAACACCCCTTCTAGCCCCCTGCAGTTTACCCGAGGCCTCCCCGTATATTGCACGCGGTCCTCGTATTTAAAAGGAGTCAGGGCAGAGATGATTAGTTGTCCCTTAAAAGTATTCAAAGGTATAATTACTAGCCCCGTTTTGCAGATGAGTAAGTAAATGGAAAAAAAGGTCAGTGAGCTGCCCAAGGCGATAGGATGGTTCAGAGTCAGAAGCGGTCCCTAAGACCCATTCAAACTCTCCTGCTAACAAGGCTGGGTGACTTTGCACAAGTCACTATCCCTCTCTGAGCCTCACTTGTAAAATAAGAGGGCCTTATGCGACAGAGAGGCAATAACACTGTAGTTAAGAGAGGGTGTTCTGAGTCAGAATCTGGACTTGAATTAGGGGTCTTCCACTTATCACCTGGGTGACTTCAGGCAAATTACTTAATTTCCTGGTGCCTCAGTTTCCTCATCTACAAAATGGGGCTACTAACAGAACCCACCCGAGAAGGCAGCTATGGGAACTGAATGAGTAATGTCTTGGGACAAGGCCGGGTCCGTCAATCGCATAGCACACATCCGCGATTACTACTGAGCCTTCCCTGGCCAGCCCAGCCTCCTGCACCCTGGTCCGCGCTAAGCCCCGTGTGGTCCGTACCGTGAGCTCTCTCTTGACTGTGGGGTGCCCACCGGGCAGGACGTCACCTGTGGCGTCCAGGTTGGGTGGTCTCGGATAGGAGTGCTAAACTTTCAGTCTAAATTCAAAGGCCACCTGCAAGTGCCTAACGTTTCAATTGAACGGAAAACTCGATTTTTCTACCTCCACCTAGAACCCTGACGATGTTTTGCTTTTCTTCCCATGCAGTCTGGAAATCCTGAATAAATGTCAAAAAGAGTTCACCAAGTCAACAAATATGTAACAGTATTAAAACTCTTAGGAGCGAACCATTTCCTACATTACCAGAAGCTTAAGGGGATAATATTTTCAATTTCATTTCTCAGTAAATACGCCCATTTAGGGCCCAGGTGACATGGCTACAGTTCGTAGTTAAGCGTCAGTAGTTCGCCCAGTCAGCCGGGAACCACCTGCGCCCACTAGCACCTAGCCTCGGCCCATCCTCCGAGGGCCCAACCGCACTGAGCAGAGGGAGAGCAGGGGCCCAGCAGCTCCCACTCACCAACTGCCTTCTGTGTGGCACTGCCTCCCCTCGCCGCACAGAAGCCCTCTCCACCCTTCTCCACTCTGTTCCATGGCCCGTGGGTGCGTTCTACCAGTGGGAAGAACCAGCACAGAGCAGACAGTCAAAGGACAGTGTGGTCTCACCCCCACTTTGGGACCCGGAGCAAATGAATCTTTCTGTGCCTCAACTTTCCCATCTGCCAAATGGGACAAATAGGAATACCATCCCCCCACTCCCCATAAATGCGGCTTAAATGATTTAGAACAGTGAGTGGCCGTAGTAGGCACAGGGTGAATGTGGGGTCTTACTCCCTATTATCATATAAGACAGCCTCTCTTAAGCTCCAGTGGCGCCCCCCTCCCCTGGCCCTTTCCTGCCTAGGGGAGGTAGGCTCTTCAGCTGTTGCTAGCCCACGGTTTTCCCATTTCTTGGTGGCTCTGCTTACCCCTTGCCCACCCACCTGTAGATGGCCCTGTCATGAACTCCCCTCACTACACCCCTTTCTGCTGGGACCCTCACTTGGATACCTGTATCTACTGTGTGCTAGGCAGTTTGCCTAAGTTTCTCTAATGCTTACAACACCCCTGTGAGGGAAGCATTATTGTGCCCATTTCTAAGGCTAGGAAAACTGAGGCTTAAAGTCCAACCCAAGCCCCACAGTTAGGAAGCTGTGAAGCTGAGTTTCAAATTCAGGCCTAGCTTTCATAACCCAGGCTGAGTTTAATGCCCAGTGAAAAGGACACAGGCACCCATGGCTTCCCCAAAGCTTACAGATAAGACGTGAGACAATCTCGTGTGACAACTACTCTGATAGGAAGAAGACTAGCGACCTTGACAACAGCCAAGGGCACCTGGATTGGCGTGTTAGTCAGGGATGGCTTCCCGGAGGAGGTGATAGGAACCTGACTCACACACGATGGGGAGTTATTCTGGGAACGAGGAAGAGGGACTGGAATGTGTAAAGGTCCAGAGGGAGAAGAGAAAGAGAAGATGCTTTTTCGGGAGCTGCAAGCAGCTCAAAACTCCAGGAGCAGAGAGCTCCAGGCAGAAGTAATGACGAGATGGGGCTGGGTCCTGCCACGAAGCGCCACGAACGCTGAGCTGAGGAGCTGGGACTTGCACGTCTTCACGCCGGCGTCTGCAGAGGTGAGGCTTACCCAGAGAGCGCCTGGCCCCCTGTCTGTGACTGCCAGGTCCTTCTGGACGGAATGCCTACTTCAGACCTTCGAACCTAGCTTGGAGCTCCGTAGACAACAGGTGCTCAAAAACGAGACTGACAACTAAAAACAAAAGAACCGTAGTTGAGAGGCGCTCCTGTGGGCCCGAGCAGATGCTGCCCGTGCCCCGCCAGGCATCCCCTTGCCCTTCCCCCCTCAGTACCCTTCAGCCTCACTCCTAACTGCCGACCCCTGGGTTTCCTTGCTTGGGGGCTCTCTCTGGTTTCCGGGCCCACTTGGCTTCCTGAGGGGCAGGCCCGAAGCGCAGAGCGATGACAGCCCCTTCCGGGGCAGCCCAGAGCAGTGACTGCTGGGGGCTGGTGAGTCCCGTGCCTGCCTCACCCCTCAGGTGGGATGGGCTGAGGGCCCTGCAGCCTCCACCGGCCCAGGGGCTTACTCTGGTCACTTGCTTGAACGTGCTCTGTGCACACAAGGGACCCCAGGATCCTGGGCTCTAGTCTTGGCTCCGGAAGCAGCAGATGCTAGAAGGCACATGGGCCTTCGAGGGAGGCAGATCTGGGTTGGAGTCCAGACGGGGCCACATGTAGGCAGGTGACCCCTCTCGGAAGTCATGTGGCCTCCCGGTACCTCAGTTTGCTCAGCTGCTGTGAGGGTCAAGCATCAAAATGTAAGGAAAACACCTCATTAAGAGAAACTAGGTGCCTTTCTAGTGTCTTTTTAGGAATTCCTGAGTCTACATTCTAGCTGCTTTCTATACACCGCCAGTCTAGCAGTGATCTCATTCTACGGGCAACCTCGAATTTTGCATATTTGCCTCCTAGGAGACTGGAGGCGCCGAGAAGACGAGAAGACGGGGGTCAAGTTTTACTCAGCTTGGCATCCCCTGGCATTCAGCACCGCCCCTGGCACAGAGCAAGCATTCAATGAATGTTTGTTGAATGAATGACTGACAGCAATGAAAGAACAAACAACACCTACCAGTGAGGATGGGTTCCCTGGAGCATTTGCTCATTCACGGCATCTCAGTGCTGAGTCCGACCCTGCGCCAGGCATCATCCTCGGTCCTTACAACTGTGGTCAAGGCCACCGCGCTCCTCCCTCACGTGGTGAGTGACAGAGGGAGAGAGCAGTGATCCTCACCCCAGCAGACCCACCCGGGGAAGCTTTTACAGAGTCTCTCCCAAGATTCCGATGGAATTACCTGGGGTGGGGCCTGGCTTGGGATTTTTTTTTTTTAAAGCTTCTCAGGTGAATATAAGAATGTGCTGCTGGGGCTGAGCACCAGTGGGATCAAGAGAGGAAAACAAGATCACAAGAGTGAAGAGGGTTGTGAAGAAAACAGAACAGAGAATGTGGTTTGGCCTCATGGTTCTCAGAGGGAGGGGACGGTCTTGCCCCCTAGGAGACATCTGGCAGCATCTGGAGGCACTTCTGGTCGCCGTAACTGGAGGGAAGGTGCGTCTGGCGTCTGAGGACCAGGGATGCTGCCATGCCCTTTCCAAGGCACAAGACAGCCCCCACGACAAAGAATAAGCTGACCCCAAATGTCGACAGTGCCGAGATAGAGCAGTCATGGTCTCGAGGGGCAGGGAGCAGAGACCACTTCGGAGAAGGCTTCCCCGTGGGCAGAACAGTAGAGCCAAGAAGTCAGTCTCTGGAGGAAGCGAGGAGAAGCACGGAATGTGAGGTGGGCCCAGAGCCACCATCACGGCCTTGAACAGAAAGACGCCAGATGGTTAAACCACCACAGTCTGGCTCACACCACCTACTAACCTAAGAGCCCTCGCACCTCTGCTCCTGCTGTCATTCTGAGGTTGTTTGCTGGGGTGGGGTGGGGGAAGGGAGAGGGAAATCCGGCTGTTTTTGCTTGGCTGCTTTCACTTTTCAGTCCCCACCCTCCTTCTGGGCTCCCAACCGGAAAGGGGGGGGGGAGGAGAGGGTGTTCATTCAGGCTGACCACTCAGCAGTCCCCAACACCACCTGCAGGCCCACTTCCTCCTCTTCTCCTAAAGCATCTCCCGCTGCCACCCCTTGGTCTCCCAACGCTCTAGCTGCGGGGGAAGGGAGCCTTCTTTGGAGACATCCTGCCAGCTTCCCCCAGCCCTGGGAGAAGTGATTTCCCAAGAGAAACAGGGATCCACAGAGCCGTAAATAAACACGGCATTCCAGAGGAGGAGGGGTGCGAGGGCAGGCTCTGCCCCCTCACGGAGATGGCCCATTAACTTCTCCAGCCCGGCACCAGGACCTGAGAACCTGCCAGCCCCCTCTCCAGCCACCCTCCCCCCAGCCAGCCGCCCCTTCTCGATGCTTCCCTGTAAATCAGTTGCAGACCCACTGCCTTGGGAGTTTGGACTATCAGCAGCTGCGTGGAGCAGCCTGCTTGCTCAACACCACGTGGGTTTTCCAAGGAAACGTCACCAGAGTTCCATGGCCAATGTCGGTGGAAAGTCGAGTTCTTTTGTACAAGGCTTCCAGAAAGGTCTGAGTCAACAGGCCGCTCCAAGGGAGCCACGGTGGCAGCAGGCCTCTGACAGGCAGCCCTACCTGCAGGAGTCCTGCCAACCTGGAGTGGACAGAGAAGAACCTACCCTACGGTCTCTGGAGAAGGAAAGTGACTCAGAGGCTGTAAGGCTACCCCCACTTTACAAGCAGGGAAACTGAGGCTCGAGAGGGAATGAATGACCCGCTCTACGTCAGCAGGTACTGGGTGGCTGAGCTGGGTGCCCCCAGGCCTCCCGATCCGCATCTGTGCATGGAATTTCTTTCAGACCGCAGACTCATTCCATAATAGTGGAGCAGTTCCATGTCGATGCATCTGAACAGAAAGACAGCCAAGGACTGACAGCCATTCTCCTCCAAATGCGCATTTGGGGGGTGGGAGGACACTACCAAACATCTCTGCTTCCTTAGTTTCTCCAGTTCCCTTCTGAAATGAAAGCATTCCCCTGTGTTCCCAGCTCCCTGTCAAAATCCTGCCCGTGAGGCCTTTCTCACGGAAGTCAAGTCCCAACCAATGAAACTCATTTCACAAAAAGGGGCATTAGGGGAAATTTGCAGGAATATGTTTACTAGAGTAATAATTTTATTAAAAACAATATTTTGGGGGCGCCTGGATGGCTCAGTTGATTAAGCGTCTGCCTTCGGCTCAGGTCATGATCCCGGAGTCCCGGGATCGAGTCCCATGTCAGGCTCCCTGCTTGGCGGAGAGCCTGCTTCTCCCTCTCCCTTTGCCTGCCTCTCTGCCTACTTGTGTTCTCTCTCTATCTCTCTGTCAAATAAATGAATAAAATCTTAAAAAAAAAACCCGATACTTTGCCCAATATACCCTGAGAATGTTATCATAGGTGCCCCTAATGAAGTAGGTAATTAGCAATACATAGAGCCTCTCTGCAAACCTAGGATTAAGAATTTTCTCACGGGCTGTTATTTTAAATAAACACTACACAATATAGTCTCTTCATTCATTGAAAGCCTTGATTTGCAGAGTTGAGTATCTATAACTCAGAACTTATGAAACAATTAGTTCAATGTGTATTTTCTGCTATTAAAGTTGTCCACAATACAAAGGACTCAAAAACATGACAATTTTTAGCTGTACTGTGTTTTGGCTGTGTGTGTGTGTGTGTGTGTGCGTGCACCTGTCGACACATGATAGAACTTCCAGCTGCAGGTTTTTCTTGTGTTTTTGTCAGTCTTTCAGGCAAGCCTCTCACCTGGTTTTCACCTGGGTTTAAGGAAACCTGTGTTCTTTGTTCTTTTGCTCCTGCAGTTTAATGTGATTTTCATCCTCTGTCCTTCCCAGCCTGCCTCCTCCCTCCACGCCCCCACCGCTCTCTCCTCCCTTGGGCAAAGCCTTGGCTCAGAAGTGACCACTAACTATTCTCCTGACTAAGGCAGCCTCCGCTGGTAACCTGCACTTAGGGTCACCGATAACATGTGGTGCAAAGATGCTTCATTTGTTGCCAGAACAAATGGCCCATGTGCCAAATCTCCAACAGCTTGTGTCCCAGATCTGGGTCATGGGGTGCTCATGGGTGCTGCCTGCCTCAGAAATTCCACAAATATTTACTGAGCAACTACTCTGCACAAGGGGTGGCCACCACGGGCCGGGGCTCCGCTGTGCTGTCCAACACCCCTCCCGGAAGGCGTTCTAGGCCTGGCACCAGCTTCCTTGGAGGATGCCTGGCAGAGCAGAAAAGCCAGGGGCCACCAGCACCCTGGGTCCAACGACCATGTGAACCCAGGATGGGGAGGAAGGTGGGATAGGATGGAGCTGGGAAGAAAGAGGCATAATGATGGCTGGTGTCTTCCATGGTCAAGGTCATCTGACCTGCAAGACACACGGACTCTAGCTATTCCAGATGAGCGAGAGGAGTCAAAGGCATCTTGTTCTTCTCATAAGTAAATTCAAATGCCTGTTATTCATGCAAAGCAGAGGTTGGTGGGCAGTAGGAGGACAGAACTCCTCCAGAATCTCAGAATGAGGGAGGCTGCCCACACCCCAGGATCCAGCCCCGTCACCTAGACAGAAAGCTGCTCACAGTTAGGGAGATCGAGCCCTGCAGTTTCCCTCATCGGATTACCAACATCACGAAAACCAAGTCCTCCCCTCCCAGGAGTTAACTAAGTCAGACTATTACTTTCTGGGGGCCGAAACGCCACAATTTAAACAAACCCTGAGTGGAAAAATATGAAGTTCTCCAAAACCATTTAATAGACATACTTCTCTATGTATTATCTCCCCTCCACCCCCCACCTCCTGACACTGGAAGTCTAAAATGATTAGCTTTGCCAGAGAACTTGACATAAAAACTGAATATTGAAAAACAAGCAAGAAAATCTCTCTCTCTGTCTCTCTGTCTCTCTGTCTCTCTCTCACACACACACACAGTGAAGCACAAGCAAAAAGCACAGGGTTCTAGCTCAGGTTCCATAGCTAATAATTTGACATTGTACGTGTCCTTTACCTTCTCTGGGATGGAGAGAAGAATGGCCTGCTGCCTTAACCACCCCCTTAAGTCTGGGGGCTCAGCGGATGAGGCTGTCAGCTCTCCTGCCCTGGGCACTGGGGTAGTGAAAAGGCCTAAGGTCAAAGGTGTCATGTGCCTATGAGGGCTAAAACACTGTATCCTTAACACTCTTGAGCAGAAGTGCACAAGAGGGAGCAACACTTTATGTATCACTGGTAAAATCTGTTGTTCTGCAGGGAGCTTGGATACTGACACATTTTAAAGAAGCAGAAGGGCCTTGGGCATTTCACAACCTAGAGGGAGCCTTGGTTCCCCTACTACAAAACGTCAGAGAGGCAGACCAGGTAATCTCAAATGTTGGCTTTATTATTGGTTGGCTGACGGAGACACGAACTAGTGCAAAGTGGGTAACCAGCAGAGGCTGGGCTGGTTAATCAAAGGATCAACTGGCTGCAGAGGGTCCTGACTTTCCAAGTAGAGCCCAGCTGCCACATGCCATGTTTTTGAAGCCAAAACTCAAATACATGATCATTCCTGGGCAGGAATGATCGAGGTTCTGAAGGTTATCTTTCAAGGACATTTTTAAATTAAATCTAAAAAGTCCCACAGAGAAATACGTAAGTCCAGATTGAAAGCAGTATCTTGCCCACCACTGTAGTATCTCTAGTATTTAGCACGGCATCTGATGCAAAGTAGGTGCTTGAATATTTCCTGTATGGATAAACAAGCGTCCAGCATCCAGAACATTTCCGGCACACCTTGCAATGGATAGGCATGGCTGGATACCCCCAAAGCATTCAACGACTCGTGTGAATAGCACTGCTACTTAATCCTTGGCCTTTCCTGCATCCCTCAACGTACTCCCAACCTCACAAATTGAAGGCTGGCTTGGGAATCAGCTAGATCTGCCTGTGAAGCTGGGCTTCATAGCTATGTCACCTCCCAGAACCTCAGAGTTTCCTTATCTGTTACATGCAGATAATCAGGCTTCTCGCGGGAGGAAAGTAAGAGTAAGCACCTCCTAGGGGACTTGGGTGGAGTATATAAATTAATCCACATAGAGCTGAGAATCTGCCTGGCACATTGCATGCTCGAGGTAAATGCTGGCCACCAGAGTTATTCTTGTGCTCAGCATCACGAGTGCTTGGCAGTAACTAGGGGCTCATTAAAGTTCATTTTCTTTAGGCCACACTGGACGTTCAATGTAAAACCAAATTGTAATGGTGTTCTCTGAAATATAGGAAAGGTAAACATGTTGCAAAATTTTCTTATTTTCAATGTTTGGGGGGCCTTCCGAGCATCAGGACCACTCCTCCACATCCCGCTGGGTGAGGCAATTGAGCAAAAATGGCACCAGACTAGGTGTCAGGAAGCTGTGTTCGAGTCTGGGCTTTGCCACTGATCCTCTTTACTCCCTGATACTCAGCAAGGCTGAGAGGAACAATGATTTCCTGAAGTATGACAGCCAGTCCTGGGTTTCAAGGGATAGAAATACGTATTACTCACGAAACATTCGCATGCCACACCCCACCCCTTGGTTTCCCAGCATCCTAGAGACAGGGAGATAGGCAGGGTCCTGTGAGTAGAGGTGATACCTTTAAAGAGTGTGTATGGGACCCTTGAATTTTCTTCTCCTATGCTCCAGCAGCCTGAAAGCCAACTGTTTCAAATGATGTGGCCACCACATCAAAGCAGCCTGGATCCCTAAGTCCTAGCTTGGAAGAAAGTTACCTCGTCGAGCTGTTGGCCTTCAGCACACTTCCCAAGGGTAAGAGATAAACCTTGCTTTGTTAAGGCAGTAGGATCTGAGGGTTTCCTTGTCACGGCATCATAGGTTAGCCTAACCTGACTGCTCCTGTATCTTTATTCAGTGCCATTCCAGAGGGTCCATGCATGTTTGTCCCAGAAGGGCCAGTTCTTCTCCAGACTGAAAAAATCATTTTCCCATTACATAAGATGGCCCAGCAGGTTAAGATTTACTCAATGTGGCCATCTCTCTCGTGACAGGTATTTTTTTCTTCCCTCCCCGAAGTGGGGGGATTGGTGACAAAACTGCAAGAGGACAGGTATCTTGAGAATGAGAAGCTGTATTAGTGCTAAGAAGCACCTTGTAAGGGAAAGGAAGAAGAGGCTCCTGGTAGTAATTCTATCTGTGCAGCTTTTCATAAGCAAAATCCTGAACTCTAGAAGGGAATATAGAACCAGTGTCCCTGGTATCCCATTTGCTAAGGCATTTAACAATAGACTTTTTTTTTTTTTTTTTGGTTATCTCTATACCCAACATGGGGCTCAAACCCACGACTCTGAGATCAAGAGTCCCATGCTCTTCCAACGTAGCCAGCCAGGCTCCCCCACAGAGATTCTTAATACTCTTTACCTAACACTCCAGCATTGTGATGTGCTAAGTCCCTGGGGCCTGATGTCATGCAGACCCGGCCCTTAATGCCAGCTCGGCCACTTCCTGTATAACTCAGGCAAGTCAATTTCTTGACGCTTCAATTTCCTCATCCATAAAATAGGTATAAAAACGTCTACCAAGTGGGGCTGCTGGGAGAATTAAGTAATTTAAAACAACGTAGAGTACACAACATGCTTGGTTCAATGGTTGGCACGTAGCGGGCATTCAATCAGTTTGTTTCCTTCCTCTCTATCACCTTGACAGTAGAGTTTGGTCTCAAGTTTAAACTTGCTTAAAAAAAAAAAAAAAAGACAGTTTACTATTGGAAGCAGTGGAAAGACCGTGCGCCACCACCTGTGAAATTGCTGCAGGTACCATATGGGAAGGTGAAGACAGTGTTCCCAAGAGGATACAGAGGGGACAGACAAGTCAGAGGGAGGAACTGGATCCAGGCTGCACACAGAGGCCAGAGGTCCAGACGAGGCGGTGGGGCGGAGCCAGTGAGGCAGGGAGTTTGGCAGAGTTTGGCCCAAAGATCCTGAATCTGGGACAAAACCAGCCTGGGACGGAAGCTTCCTCCACGGCTTCCTGTTACAAAATGGTCCAGGGACTGTCCCGGACCTGCCACCGGGGGCAGCAGCGAGCAGCAGTGCCTTCTGCTACCTTGTGCGGACCTAGAGCTCCGGCCCCCCAACAGGCTCCGGTGAAAGGGTCCTTTACTCATACCTGTAACAGTCCAATCACATGAGAAACATTCATTTTGAACCTACTCAGTGGGCCAGCCTCGCGCTGGTGCTGGGAACATGAAGACAAATAGGAAGCCCTCCCTTGGGGTGCAGGGGTGACTCACAGTTTTTCAGGGGGACAGACATGCACATGGATCAAAATCCACATGCTAAGATTTCTGAGGGGTTATTTCTGCCGCACACTAGTCTCTCTCGGAGGAGGGAGCAAGTTCTCTCTCTAGCAGGAATGAGTAGGTCTTGCTGAGTTTGGGGGAGGAGTCTTTCCGGGAAGAGGATCTATGTGCGGAAAGGAAGAGGAGAGAGGATGGCTCACGAGGTTTAGGGGTCAGTCTTGCAGGGCTGAAGTGTGGGGCATATGGCTGGGGGCAACTGGTTATAGCAGGACGTGCCTGGTAAAGCGAGGTTCAGGGATTTGTGGACTTGATCCTATGGGTTAGAAGTTACTAACTGGAGGTCCTCATTAGAATGGACAGAAAAGCACATTGGGAAAAAAAATGGATTTTGAATGCCTTTAGACTGGGCTTAGGCTTTCCACTTTGACCCACTCCCCACCACTTGCTACCACCCTCTACTCCACCCCTTCACTCTTGTATATGACCTGCAAAGCCCCTGAAAGGATTTGGGCTTGTGACTCCTGGACAACCAGTGACATGGGGAGGTTTTTAGAAGGATAATGAAGCATGATCAGATTTGGGGTTTTAGAACCACACGTTTCTATCATTTCTGTAACTGGCACGTATCTTTTCTATATCCAGAAATCTGGACGTTGATCCCACGAATCCCCTTCCCAGGGTCAAGCAGTGCACCCCTCCCCACTCTGAACAAGCAGCAGGCTGATCTGGTTATAACCAAGGCCACTGAAAGGGCCCTTTCTCCCAGCTGGGGGAAAACCAGGGGGCTGTCAATTCTGCAGAAAGTCCCCGAAGCACCCTTCCCTGCCTCACCTTGGCCCCAAGCGTGATCTATCAGGTCTTTACTCACACCTGGGAGCACAGGAATCACCCTCTGGCTTGGGAGGTAGCAGGGTCGGACACAGAGCGTCAACAGCCCAGCCAGGGAATGCCAGAAGCCCAAGGAGAGCCAGTGCTGGGCTCTGTGGACAGGACCCACCACCCCCAGGACCGGCTCAGCGGGTCTGAGGAGAGCCTGGATGGCCAGCTCCTTCATCCCAGGCCACTTCCTGCTCACCGGGTGATGGCCCCTTCGGTGCGGTAGGGGCGTGGCCCCTAGTCATAGATCCAAGGCATAAGGATATCCCTCAAACTGCAGTGACTCAGAGGCAGCCTCATCGTACAGAAGGTCAGAGATAACACAACAGTATGAGCCAGCTATTTCTAGGGCACTGCCTAGGTGCCAGGTGCTGTGCTAAGTACTTCACAGGTGTTGCCCCTTGGAATTCACACAGCCACCTTGGGAGCAGGGGCCCCACCGTTCCAAGTCCAGCTAGGTCAGCTGTGTAGACCAGCAAATGCACACATTCCCCCAGTGAGCCTGGGAGCTCCTCCAGGGAAGAGCCTGTGGCTTGGTCATCTTTGGGTAGTTTACTGGTCAGACTGGCGTGTGAATCCTGTTCCTCTGCCCTCTAGCCATGCGACTGACCTTCCCCACACTGTGCTCAGTTTCCTCACCTGTAAAATGGGGCTCAGGCAATGCCAAGGGTTGGTGAAGCCTCGGAGAAACCAGAACCCTCCTACCCTGCTGGCGGGAATGGGAAATGGTGCTGCCACTGTGGAGAACGGTTTGGCGGTTTCTCAAAAAGTTAAACATAGGGGCTCCTGGGTGGCTCGGTCTGTTAAGCGCCTGCCTTCGGCTCAGGTCATGATCTCCGGGCCCTGGGATCGAGCCCCGTGTCAGGCTTTCTGCTCATCGGGGAGTCTGCTTCTCCCTCTCCCTCTCTTTCCCTCTGCCCCTTCCAACTGCTCATTCTCTCTCTCTCTCTCTCTCTCTCTCTCTAATAAATAAATAAATAAATAAATAAATAAATAAATAAATAAATAAAACCTTTTAAAAAGTTAAACATAAAGTGACCATCTAACTCAGCAATTCCACTCCTAGGTATCTTCCCAAGAGAAGTGAAAACACACCTCCACACAGATTACACATGTGTTCACAACAGCATTATTACAAAGCCCCAAATGTAGAAACCCAATTGTGGACGGGTGAATGAATAAACGAAATAGGGGCTGGCCTGTATCCCTGCCCCCAAATTCATATGTTGAAGCTCTATCCCCAGTAGCCCCGAGTGTGACTGTATTTGGAGATAGGGCCTCTAAAGAGGTGATGAAGTTAAAACAAAGCCATTAGTGTGGGCCCGAATCCAATCTGACTGGCGTCCTTAGAAGAGGGAATCTGGACACACAGAGGGACCCCAGGGATGTATGTGCACCGAGGAAAGGCCACGTGAGGTCATTCGAGCAGGCGGCCATCTGCAAGCCGAGGAGAGAAGCTGCAGAAGAAATCGAATGTGCTGACACCTTGATCTTGAACGTCCAGCTTCCAGAACTGTGGGAAAATAAATGTCTGTTGTTGAAGGCACCCAGTCTGCCGCGTTTTGTTATGGTGGCCCTTGCAGACATAGTCACACAATGGAATACTATTGGGCCATAAAAACAATGAAGTTCTGATGCATCCTATAACACGGATGAGCCTCTAGAACCCTATGCTAAGTGAAAGAAGTTGAACACAAAAGACCACGTATTGTATGGTTTCTCCTATATGGCATGCTCAGCAAGGGCAGATCTGTAGAGACAGAAAGTCGATTAAGTTGTTAAGGCTTGGGGGCTGGGGGGCTGCAGAGGGGGCTGGGCAGTGATGGCCAATGGGCACAGGATCCCTTTTTGAGATGATGGAAATGTTCTAAAAGGAGATTGTTGGGATGGTTGTACAGCTGTAAATACTCAATTAACTGTACACTTTGTAAACGGGTGAATTTTAAGGGATGTACCTTAAGTTCTTCTAAAATTCGGGCTAACGCTAACACCCGTGTACAGGGGGCTGGCACACAGCACCCCTAAACTGTAACTGGTACTCCTTCAATAGGCTCAAATACGTATCTGCTGCTTAGTTGGAAGCTGCCTCAATTCCTTTAATTTTAGGGGGATCTTCAGGGTGATTCGGTGTCCCTAAGTGACCTGTCCCTGCCCCCAGAGGACCCTCAATCAGGGAGTTATGGCTGCAGCATGCCCGATGTGGCTAAAACTGCTCCAGTCTTGGATTCCACGGACCTGGCTCCACCCTCACGCCACCTTCTCAGCTGTGTCGCTGTACGAACGGCCTGGGCTATGGTGTGACGGCGTGAGGAGCCTACACACAGGTGGCATTCGATAAATTGGGGGAAAAAAACTATGCACGAGAAAGCCCTCTGTCAAGCCCCAAATGCACGCACATCCTTGTGCTGTCCTCAGCACGGGCTGGCGGCTCGGCCAGGGGTTCTCATCAGGGATGCAGGAGCCCCGGGTGCGGGAGAAGGCTGCCTGGCTCCCAGAAACCTTGGACAAAGGGCTTCCCGCTCCACTCTGCTCTTGTCACCTGTTACATGGAGATAAATGAGTTCTTCTATCTCTTCGGACTTGCATGAGCTGACCCACAAAAGGTGCTCAGCATGGTGCCTATCGTCACCAGGAGGACCCCTATGGTTGCTAAGTGCCAAATGACTGAGAACTTCCTGCGGGCAGGGATGCCCTTTTCCTCCTCCGGCAGGTGCTGCGTGCTGGCCAGACAGAGGAAAAGAAGTGGGAAAGGAAGTGGTTAGGGAAGGTGCAAGGACACAAGAGCTGTAAGCTAGACCATATAGACGAGGAAGGGTGATATACTGCCAGATGACTGTGTACTCTTGGGCAAACTGACTTACTTCTCTGCGCCTCGATTTCCCTAAGATTAACTCGGTGCTCCCTGAAGTTTCTTCTAGCTAGAACATTCCCTCATCCTACTATTGTACCATGTTGCCATTAGACTCATCCCCTGCTCCCCAACATCCTCCTCCAGAGATCCCAGAGGACATTAGACTTTGTACTGTTAGACCCATAAATCCCACTTCGGAAAGTGCTGAAGTCAGGCCATGTTCAATGTCACAGTGCCGAATACAGCCCTCCATCTTTGGAATGTCTACCATTAACCCACGGAGTGAGCCAAATGGTTTCCACTCTGTGGCTCCCTGTGCCCAAGAGTCCTTGCTCTTGGAAACAATGTGAAGTCTTCTGGCTCTGGCAGAAGTTCACTGCATGCTCATAATTAATGCTGTAACACAAAGTTCCCCAGAAGAAAGTAACAGGCCTTTCTACAGGATAATGAACCCTCGGCGCTCTGTTAGGGGAGGTGAGGTGAGGGTCTGTGGTTTTCTCTGCTCCTGCCTGCAGCCACCGCCCATCCCTTCCCCTCCATTTCTTGGCCAGGGGGCAGTCTCCTTTTCCAGCTTCTAGCCGTCAGTCCATTATCTCTTCATTTCCCACTGCCCCCCAACAAAAGGCAAAGACACACTCCATCCCCACCGGCGCTGCTGGCCTCTCTCTGCCCCTTCCGGGCCACCGCCCCCCATAAACAACTTGGCTGTGACATCTAGCTCGCACCAGACTGTGTGCAAGTATCTTAAAGAGCTGTTTCCAAAAAGGCAAGGGGGCAGTACAAATGAAAATAATTTCTAAATGTCCTCCTCCACAGGCCAGGGAGATTCCGTGGGGGCTCTGGGTACACCCAGGGGCTGGGGGAGCCTGAGGTGGCTTTGTCGTCACCGCAATTCAGCTCAGTGTTGTATTTTAAGAACAGTGGGAAGGTAATATCGGTTGAAAGGAGTTTTCTGTGCACTATTTAACTAAATGGCTCTGCGGCTGGAGAGAGCCATAGGCAGACGTGTTATGATTCAAGGGCTCCCAATTACAATGATCCTCTTTTTATTGTATAAAAACAGCAACACAGCCATCTCCATCCTCCCAACGCCTGCTCCCTCCATCTCCTTCTCCCATTGGCTGCCAAGGGCGTTCAGCATCTCCAACAGAGTCTCCTCGGTCCCCAAGTGCAGCTTGCAGCCCACTGGGATTCCTTCTCCCTAACAGCCAAGGAGAGGGTGGAAAGGGTGCAGTGCCCCCTGAAGAATGTTCTGTTATAGACACTGATGGAGGCTTAAGAGTTGTCTTTCTTGGTGTGGGGGTTGGGAGGGGGGAGTTGGGGGACTAAGGATAAGAAGCATGGATTTGGAAATCTCTTCTGTTTTGATTAAACTTACACACACACACACACACACACACACACCTACTCATGCATGCATGCACGCACACCCACACCGTACACCCCTTTAGCAGAAAAGCACTCAGACTGCCCAGAAGCACATTCTGAAAGGGACCTTCTGTCCAGACGTCCTCCCAGCCTGGGGTGGGGCACCTCCAGAAGACTTCAGAAAGACCTGCTGACAGCGAAGAGCATCAGCTTTGGGATCAGACTGATCTGAGTCTGAATCCTGACTCGGCCTACCTTCTTTAGTACCTAAGCTTTCTTTCTGAGCTTTGGTTTCCTGGCTTTACAATGGGGCTGCACTCCTGCTCTCGAAACACTCTTCATGGTCACACTGAAGGCGAAAAGCGAAAGGAAAGTGTGTAGCAGAGTGCCTGGAACATGGGAGGCTTTCCGTTTGGGGGAATGCTTCTCTTCTTAAGGCGGCAACACCATGTGTTTGCAGTGTGGCTGGGTGTATAGGGAACTCTGTAATCGTTCCATCTCACCGGTCAGAGTAGACGAGGCAGGGGGTGAGGGTCAAGACAGCTGGGGGCGGGCATGAATGTCAGCCCCACCACGGAGTGCTTTTCTGGAGGCTTTCTGCAACACTGATCTCAACCCTCGTGTTTGCACACCCATGAATGTGTGCATGCATGCTGCCTCCTCAGTTTGGACTCCTGGTCCTTCCTCGGTTTTCTGCAGATGTCTTGGAGTCTAGAAGCTGCCGTGGCAGCCTCCCCACCAGGCCAACGAGAACTCTTGTTCACGTCTTCCCTATTCCCTTTCTCAATGGCAGGCTCCTTCTCTCTCCCACAGAGTCTGTCCTGAGCCCCCAACAGGGAGGATTCCCTCCCAAAGAAGGAGCTAACTCAATCTGGCTACTCTCTGAGGCCTTGGAACTTGACAGCAAATGGCTCCCAGGATTTTGCTGGTTTTCCCCTGCAGGGTAAACCCGGCATGGCTTAAAACCCAAAAGTAAACACATGCTTCTCACTTTTCTATCCCAGACCAAGCCTGTGCACCCCCAAAACATACCACAGATCTCTTACACCAAAGCGAATGCCCCGGTCACACTCCTTAACATTGATCCCCCATGGATCAATAGTACAAGCACCTCATTCACTGCAGACTCGCTGTGGTAACTACCATTGCAGTGAAACACTGTGTAATAAGATTTAATCTCCACTAAGTGTTTCTAGGACGAGCGGGCTGGAGGGGGGCAGAAGCAGGAAGAAAGTGTGTGAACTGTGGCTTTTAACAGGTAAACTGTTCACCAGGGGGGTAAAGAGAGGTGTCAGCCAGAAAACTGGTTCTGACTCTGGTCTTTTTAAATTCCATTTTCAAGTTTGGGTGGGAACTGATATACTGTTGTCAGGACCGTTTTTCTCCTTGGGGGTCGACACGTGCACACACACACACACACACACACTCACATCATGGCCAACCAACCCTTCTCAAATGCATGACTGTAAGCATAGGAACAGGAAACAGATTGTGGGTGGATGTTCTTAAAATCACAACCTGTTCGATGTAGGGTGGGGGCCTTACAGAAGGGTGAGGGAGGGGAAGCAGGAGGGATTTTTTTCTTCCCCCCAGTTAAAAACGAAACTGCCTTTTCAATACTAAAAGCAATGTCTACTTTACTGTCTACCACAGGGGCATGTGAGTAGCCGAGCATCCTCTCAGAACTGCGCTGTCTGGATGTGACCATGACACAGCACATCACGGTACCTGAGCGCTGCACCAGGGTCTCACTGCGATATTCTGGGAAGGCTTTCCATTTCCGTGGCTGCTCAAACCTGCCACCAACCAGTGTGGATGCACATGGGGGAGGAGGGAGGAGAATGCAACGAGATGGGGACAGTCTGGGTCTTGGACTCTGTGATAAACATCCACGTATGCTAATCACCTGGCACCTCAGGGATGCAAGAAAGTCACACGCCAGAGGTCCCGAGGCAGTGACCATGATGATACTGGGGCCGAAGACGGTGATAACGGAGATGTGTACTGAACACGGGGCTAGGTGCTTTGCTAAGCCCTTCCGGAAGTTTCTTCTCAAGCTGCACAACAACCCATAAGGCAGCTATTGGTACAATCTCCGTTTTCGGGATGAGGAAATTGAGGTTGAGCGAGGTAAGTAACAGCCCAAAGTCATAAAGCTATTAAATTGAGCAGAGGATCAGGGATGTGAGTCCTCGCTGGAGGAATCCAGAGTGGGGAACCTGACAGAAGGCCCTCTGATGCCCTCTGATGTCATCCTCTTGATTTAAAGCAAAGGTGAAGCGCGGCGCCTGGGTGGCTCAGTCAGTTAGGTGTCTGACTCTTGATTTCGGCTCAGGTCGTGATCTCAGGGTCATGAGATTGAGCCCTGCTTTGGGCTCTGTGCTCACTGGGGAGTCTGCTTGTGATTCTCTCCCTCTCCACCCCCCTTCCTGCTGTGAGTGCATGCGCACGCGCTCTCGCTCTCTCGAAAATAAATAAATAAATCCTTAAAAAATAAAGCAAAGGTGAAGGGTCATGACGAAAGTTATTCTGCTGCTGCAGGTAGGACCCAGGTGTCTGAGGGTCAGGGGAAAGGCCAAGTGTAGTGTTTGGGGAGTAATGGTACCTACCCCCACGGTTTTCAGCTCCACTAACTGAGATATGATAAGGGAGATCTAGTTACCTCCTGGTAACAGCTGACTAACATCAGGTTAATCTTGGATTCCTACTGACAGGACCTAAAAGACATCTCCCCATCATCCCTCCCTTTCTTATTGTACTCGGTCTTCTTTCTGCCCTAAGGCAAAACTGGTCCCTTGGTCCAAAACTTTCCAGAACTCATTTTATTTTAAATAAGAGCCAAGCTGATTTGTCTGCACAAGGCACACCGCTGTCAGTCTTACCTTCCTAAACACATGACATCCCTCCTCTGAAACCTGCCATAGCTCCCCAGTACCTATGGATTAAAAGACAACCTCCTCCACATCCACCCCCAAGTCTGGCACCATCTCTTTGCACAACCTTCCCTGGACCCCCCTTTCCACCTCCGCAGAATAGGCATGGCTCCCAGGACGCAGTTCTACCTTCCCGGAAAAACCTTTCTTCCTCTTCTCCTCTTAGGCCACACACACTGGATCTGCCAGCTCAA
Source organism: Mirounga leonina (assembly GCF_011800145.1). Lineage (NCBI taxonomy): Eukaryota > Metazoa > Chordata > Mammalia > Carnivora > Phocidae > Mirounga > Mirounga leonina. The sequence goes on along the minus strand of NW_023270415.1, from coordinate 65,375,211 downwards.
CAGCCATTCCACCACGCACCCCAATTTGTTCATGGCAGCAATGTGCCTACCCCAAAATGCATGACTGTCCCTCCCTGGGCGGCCAGGCGGCACAGTTCTGGCCGATGAACTAAGGACAGAAGTCCCTGAGAGGCATCTCTTCCCAAATGTAACAGTAAAGCCATACTAGGTGAATGTTCTAAGCCTCACTCGTCCTGCTTTCTCTTTCCTGGCCTGGAGATGTGAAGCCTGGAGACACAGCAACCACCTTCCCACCTCAAGAACATAGACCTGGGGCCGAAGGCCTATACCTAAGGATGGCATAGTGGAAAGACAGAGCCTGGGTCCCCAGTGCTACGTCGTCCCACCCACCCTTCTTATTGTCTGACACAAGTAAGCCCCCTCTAGTTAAGTGGCCAGTGGTTAGGATTTCTGCTGCTAACAGCTGAATGCAATCCTATCTGACACACCTCCAGACATTGTTCCTCCTCATTCCATGGGTCAGTTCAGATGCTACCCCCTTTAGGAAATCCTCCACGATTCCCTCAGAGCACAGTAATTACGCCCTTCATTGTGCTTCCACAGTAGTTACTCTTCTCAATTACAGCACTTAGTTAATCCTGCTTGATTTGGCCTGCCCGGCTGCTCAGATTCCTAGGGGGTAGGGGGTCTGGATCCTGCCAACCTCTCCTAGTGCCTGGAGCAGCGTCTTGCATTGAGGGTAGGGGGCTCTACGTCCCCAGTATCTCTACCACGTCTAGAGCAGTGCGCTGGAGCGTGAAGCGAGTGTGTTCTGGGGTCGGGCACTCTACTTACTAACTGTTTGGTCTTGGGCAAGTTGGAGAGCCTCTCTGTACCTCTGCTTCCTCATCTACAAAAGGGACAGAATGACAGTACTTACCCCACAGGGTTGTCATGAAGACAAAATAACCCTAAGCACTTATAAGGGTTCTTGGCATATAAAAACGTTCAATGACTGCGCTCTCATTAGGATGATTATTATAGCTGCTGAATGAACAAATAAATCAACACATAGCTGCTAAGTAAATGAATAAAGGAATGAAACCCAGGAAAATTCTGGAGTTCAGACCCCAGGGCAGTGGTCACTGTTCCTTCTTTTTCATACCTACACCTGTCCCTTTACTTTTTCATACTAATGAGGACTCCCCATATCCCATATCCCAGAGCTGCCATAACGGGAGTGTTGAAGGCTAAGAAATAAGGCCTTGCTTGGCACACTGACTTCACTTTTTGCTCTGCAGCTTTGGGCAAATTTCTTCACCTCTCTGAGCCTCAGTTTCTTCAACTGTAAACTGAAGATAATAATAGTATTTATCTCATTGGGTTTGGGTGAGAATTAAATGATAAAGCACCTAGAATATAAAGCATTGCGCCTGGCATACTAAAACAGTAAATGTTAGCAACCACTATCAAATACTGTCATTATTCTTTTGGTCAAACGCATGGCATCCTACTCAATCACATGGCCCTGATGGAGATGAGACACTTGGGGTGGGGGTCACCTTTCCGCAGGTCAAGATACACTGCACTTCCATCAGAATACCCTTCTTGAGTACCGACAAACACTGTCATTTATCTTTTCCTTTCAATGGGGATTGGTTAATACATCAGATTTACCCTAAATCCCTGGCCTCTGAATTTCCCCTTAAGAGCTGTTAACTTCAGGTGGATCCTCATTGACATCAAACCTAGCCAGAAGGTGCACATGCACACAAGAACAATCAAAGCGTGGCTTTTCAACATCAACAGTATTCCCACAGATCACAGGTCCAGTTACTGTCAGTGATGCATTTAAATCTTACTTGTAGATTCCCTAACCCCCCCCACCTTAAAAGAAGATGTGTATACAGCTTTATATAATTTTCCCTTTAAACTTGAATCAAACCTTTATGTTCCATTCAAGCACTTGAGGGCTCCATTAATCTATTTTTACTTTAAACATGCCATTTTACAAGATATTTATTCCACTTGGTTGTCATCCAAATGCTTTTTGACATTACTGCCCTGGGACTGAACTGCTTAAACTCAGGGCCCTCATAAATAGAAAATCACCTTTTGACTGAAATCTTGAAGAGCTCTCAGAAGCTCACCCCCTTCACTTCAACAGGCATTAATTTCTGCTCTACATAAAGGAGTGTGAGTGTGTGAGTGCGTGTGTGAGTGTGTGTGCGCGGTGTTTTAAGAGGGTAAGTGCGGGAGGTCTGAGCTACCCAAGGGATGAAGGGGAGGGATTCCTGCCCCTCAAAAACCTGCCCAACGGGGCCTGCCTCAGACCCGGAGAGCTGCTGACTTGGACATACGGTGATCGTCAGAGACCAGGTAGGGGAAGAACTCTAGGGCCTGACAAGACTTGGTGGACCCCCGGGCCCGCCGCATAACGCCTCTTTCAAAGGAGATGGGTCCAGGGAAAGTCATTATTCCCCCACCCTCCTCCTCCCCCCCACCTCCGGACAAACAAAAGGCCATCCCCAAACAGCTGAAGGCAGAGACCCCACTGGCTTTGAAGCCGATCAATCAGGTGGAAGCCCGGACAAATCACAACTTGGCTTCCCCAAGTTTTCTCCCCAGCCTAACGAGCCACCCTCCTCCTCCGCCTCGGAGCTCCGCACAGCTACGGGGCCAAGGGGACGGTCCTGTGATGCTCGCTGGTTCCCAACTTTCCGCTCCTCTCCGTCTCCGCAGCCTCCTGCAAAGGGGCTGGGGAAAGGGCAAGTTTGCAAAGGCGAGGATACCAAGTCCTGGGGAAGCCACAAAGACGCCGCAACACCAACAAAGATGAACCTCTCTCTCGTGGGGCGGACGCCAGCGCCAGCTGCCGCTCCGGGGGCGAGCGTGGGCTCGGCTGGCAGAGGCGGCCGCGGGCGTGGGCCGGCCGGCGGCGGACAGCGGGCCCCCCCAGCCCGATCCCCCACCCGTACGCGGGCGCCCCGCCACCTGAGCCCGGCGTGGGCGCCGGCTCCGCGCTCCCGCCCTGCCCCCGGCAGGTAGCTCGGGCAGCCGCCCGCAGCCACCGGCGGCGACGAGACGAGAGGCAGCCTCAACCCACGGCGTCATGCTTCCTGCCACCACAGTACGGCGAATCGTCACCAGGAGAGGGGAGAAGAGGGGAGCGCGGGGGAGGGAGGGCAGCTCGCACACGCAGCCCCCCTGCCTGCCAAACCCGCCGGGCCGGGCCACGTCCCGCCGGAGTCCCCGCGGGACCTGCCCCGTTTGCACAAAGCGCCGCAGCTGGGCCACGGAGAGAGGGAGACGGCCACGAAATAAATAAATAAAAACAGAGTCGGGTCTACGTAACGCCCTGTCGAAAGCGGACGCCATATTTTTTTGTGGCTTATGTCGACATAGGGAAACGTAGACATGTTTTTCCTCCTCCTCCTCCTCCTCGGTCTAGCTCCCATTTATCCAAACTTGTAATCAAAACTCTTAAAAAAAAAAATCTCCCACCCCTCCGGATCCTCTTATTTCCTCCCACCCGCAAAAAGGGCCCGCACCCCCCCCCTCCGCACCCCCCTTCCAATCACAAACCCGGCCAAGTCCCATTAACAACACATTTTCGGGAGCCGCGGCGGCGGCGGCGGCGGTGGGAAAGTTGGGCTGGAGTGGCCGGCGCCGGGCGTGCGGGGCTCGGGGCTGGCGGCGCCGGGCGGGGGGTGCGGGGCGCCGAGGCGAAGTTTCTTACCTGCGCCGGGGCTGGGGACGCGGGGACCCGGGCTGGGAGCGCGGAGACGCGGCACGGGCGTTCCAAAATGGAACTCTGCTGGCTCCCCCCACCCACTCCCCACTCCCCACCGGGCGCCGGGCTCGGGCTCCGTGGGAAAGAGGGGCACGGCCAGCCTGCCAGACAGACGGACAGGAAAAGCCCCCGTACGGGGAACAGTGGCCAAAATTTTGAAAAGAAAAAAAAAAAAGGAAAAAAAAAAGGGGAAAAAAAAATGTCTCGATCAGTGGGGAATCTACGCCAAAACCCACATGATCTGTAACGTCAGCATGCGTATTTGCATACGATACCACCACCCGAGCTGCCACCCGGGCTCGGGTTCCGCAGAAAGTTACAAAGTGAAATTCAGCCCCCTCCGGAGACGCCGGCGAAATGTCATTTTCAGGCGGGAGCTGGGGGGGAGGCTGGCCCTAAAGGCGCTGGTTACTAGCCGAGGTTGGGGGGGGCAGTAAATTAACTTAAAAGTCTGAGCCCAGTAACGGACTCGGTGGAATTTCTGCAAGGGGAGGAGGGGGAGGCGCGAGCGAGATCATTGAATATTAAGCACGACCCGGCCCGGCGGCCGCGGCCAAACCCTCCCGGTGCAATACCCATTTTCTTTATGAAAAGTTCAAGGTGTCACTGATGAGCTCAACAAACTGTTGATCCTGACCACGTGGAGTGGCAGACAGAGGGACTGTGGGGCGCGGCTGCTGGTCCTGAGCCGGCGGCACCCCCCGACCCCGCGTCCCTCTCGCGGCTCCAGGGGCCGCGCGCGCGTGGGGCCGCCACGCGCCCAGGGCGCTGCCGCGCTTTCTCCGCGTCTTTGGGCTCAGGGAAATAATAACTAAAAAAAAAAAAAAAAAAATCTTTTTTTTAAGCGAGATATGTTTTGCTCCAGGAATAGTAATAAGAGGGCTTGGGGTAGGGAGGGTGAGAGAGAGCCCCCACTTATATAACGACTCGAAATTAGATGACTCTTGCTGGGGAGATTCGGAGAATTGCGCTTGCGCCAGGTCTGAGGTTGGTTAAAGATCCTCAAACTTTTTCCCTTAAGAGCCAATAAACAAACAGACGCCCCGGGAGCTGACTTAAACTCTTGTCGGGTCGGCGTTCGCTGGGATTCTCCGACTCGGAGAAATGCACACCCCTGCGGCGCTCGCAGGGAAGTCCCTCGGAAGCAGGGCGGGTCACTCTCGGACCTGGGACTCTGGCGTTCCCGGCGGGAAGGGATCCCTAAGCTGCCCCCTGGTTCCCCTCGGGCGTTTTAGAGTAAAGGCGGGCCGGGATCTCGCTGCCCTTCGCCTGCGGCCTCGGTGCGGTGAACTTGCGTTCCCGGCGCCGCGTTCCCGCAGCACTGCTACGCTAAGGAGCCCTAAGGAATTCGGGATCCAGGGGACGCTTCGGAATCTCGCGGGCAACCTGTCTGCGCCTCGCATTCCTGCCCGGACGGACCCGTTTCCCCTCCAAGGGCATCTCGGCGCGTCAGCCTTTCGCGGTGTGAGTTGGGCGCAAGCGCGCACGAGCGGAGCGGGGGCCGAGGGATGTTGTCTGGGGTCTACTTCTGACAGTCTGAGCGCAGCGAGAAAACAAAGGGAGCCTGAGGCTGGGAGGCTCCGCGGAGTCCCCGCCCGCCCTGAGGCTTAGCGGGCGCGGAGCGTCGGGGCTTCCCGGGCAGCCTCTGCTCCGGGGAATTAGAACGAACTCTAGCGGCGGTTTGCGACTCAGCTCTGGGCGCCAGGGCAGCAACAGGTGGCCGTGCGCGGCGGAGTGGCCAGAGGCGAGGACGGGGACTGGGGTGGGGACGGCTGGCCTTGGGGGCGGACCGCGTGGCCAACGCACTGGCTGACCTTTTGACATTTTCGTTTCTTAGGTTGGGGAGAAGAAACTAGGTGAAAGGCTTTTCTAGGGGGTCTCCCCTAGGGACTCCAATTTCTCTAATGTAGCCCCACTGGGTCTCCAGAAATTTTGACAATAAAAATAGCTCATATGCAAAATTTTCTTACTGGTCTGCACCTGTTTGTTCGGTTGTTGCTCATGTAGGCTCTGTCTGTTCGTTTTTTTAACGACGCATAAAACAAGGGCCTGGCCTGGGAGGGGGTCTCTTGCGTGATGTTCACAGACCCGAGAGGAGAACTGTCGCAGCTCTTAACGGATTCATTAACAACTTCCTTGATGACCATGATCCAGATCGCGTCGCATCTTTCTCAAACTCATTTGAAAACTTCTGTCTAAGATCCTAATGTATTTGCCATCAACAGGAGAATCTAGGAATACTGTTTTATTTTTTTTTCCCTCAAGGGTGTGCCCGGAGAGTAAAAGAAAAAAAAAAAAAAAAGCCTCCCCACCAACTTTTTTTTTTTTTTTTTTTTTAAGATTTTATTTATTTGACAGAGAGAGACACAGGGAGAGAGGGAACACAAACAGGGGGAGTGGGAGAGGGAGAAGCAGACTTCCTGCTGGGCAGGGAGCCCCATGCGGGATCCATCCCAGGACGCTGGGATCATGACCCAAGCCGAAGGCAGACGCTTAACAACTGAGCCACCCAGGCGCCCTCCCCCACCAACTTTAATAATTTTATATTGCTTACGCAAGACCCTTCCAGGTCTTGCTTGCTCTTTCCCTTCACTCTTCTGGGTCATTCCACTGCCCCCCACCCCAAAGTAAGTATAGTTCTGTTTGGTTCCAAGGAAATCATGGAAACCTTAAGGATACTATTCCCATTTTGAGGCTGTCCCTCCTCACTTAGGACGGTTTTCTGTAAGCCAAGTTTCCTGTGCCTCCATCTTATTACCATCTGCCTCTGGCTGGGTGAGAGATTAACAGGGTGGGAAGGGTCGCGGTTGAGCCAAGCCCGGTAGCCCTCAGCACTGTTGAGTTCCCATGTCTTCAGGGCACTTAAATGTCATGGACACCGTGGAGGTTTCTGATGGGCTGCAGTGTCCGTAAATTGTTCAAAGTTTAGCATGGACTGAACTTTCGCTACATAAACAGCAGTGAATAAAACAAGGGTGACTTTGCATTAAGTGGTATGATTTCAGTTTGCTTTATGTGTAAGTGGAGTAGATGGACCCTTATGTGATTCAGGAGCTTTGGAATCAATAATTATAAGGGTAATGCTTATTGAGTGCTTTAAATGCATATGTCAGTTGCTACTTAATCTTTATAACAACCCCTACCAGGCAGTGATTCTCAAAATGTTTTGTTTCAGGTCCCTTTAAACTCTTACAATTATTGAGGACCCCAAATAGCTTTTCTTTGTGTGAATTATATACATATTGATATTTACCGTATTAGAAATTAAATTGAAAAAAATCAAAACAAATTTACACACTCTCTGTTAGCCCTCAGAACAATGACACCATTATAGGTCATACAGCCTCAGGAAAACTACTGTTTACTTGTGTGAGTATGAGAGAGAAAAGAACAAGTAATATGCCCTATTATGAAAATGATTTTGACTTTGAGGACCCCTGAAAGGGTCTTGGGGACCCCCAGGGTCCTTGGATCACATTTTGAGAACCGCTGTTAAGGTAAGTTATATTATGATGCCCATTTTACAGATGAGGAAGTTGAGGCTCAGAGAAATGTCATAGCTTGCCCGAGGCAAATGGAGGGAACGAGGATTTAAAAGGTCTGAGCCAGAGTTCTTAATGATTACATGATTCCACCTTTTTTAGTGACAACCTGAGCTTTCCTTCCACGCACATCCTCCCCAAACCTAGAACAGCCTCTAGTGCTTCCCAAGACTACTTTCGTTAACAGCAATTATGTTTTGAGGCTGTGCTAGGTGCAAGCCCTTCATATGCATTATCTTGTCAAATCCTTACAACCACCTACCCTGTGACTATTGTTTCCCTCATCTTATAAATGACAAAACTGCAGTTCAAAGAGGTTACGGAGCTTCTCCAAACTCACCCGGCCAGTAAGTAGTAGAACCTGGATTCAAATCTTTGTCTAGTGGCTTTGAAACCGAGGAAGGACGAGAGTCTATCATGGTGTTTTATAGATGCCTAGCAGGGAGAAAGCAGCTTCTGTTCATAACTGGGTGAAAACCAGGCCCGGCTAGGAAGTCTTGCAAATTTAGCAATTGCAGGAGGAAAAGAAACAAAAAAACCCAGCATTATCCCTGAGGAGCCCCTAATCTAATGACAACAAATCCACACTGGTTTCTAAACCCAAAGGAAAGGTGGCAGAGCAGAAAGATTTGGAATTAAGATGTGAATTGCAGGATCGCCCCTTCCAGCTGTCTGATCCCTAGATAAATATTTTTTTAATGAATGAGAAAAGAAAGCACAAAATACAGAGAAGCAAGCAAGAGAAAGAAAGTGCTTATCAGCAGTCCAAGGAGGTACTGCTTCTAATTTCAGTATATATCCTTCCACATGTTACATTTATTTAATTTTTCCATTATAAGACTGATAAGAGACATGAAAACTATTAAATATCAATTTACCAACTGTAGCATAGAATAGCCACAACTGGCAAAACTTAGAAAAAAGCAAGACAGAGTGGGACCTTTTGGAACATTCAGATCGCTTTGCCAAATACCTGTGCGTGGGAGGAAAAAGGGAAGCTTGCCCAGCAGATGCTGTTTCCCTCCACGTCTGCAACCCCTAGCCCCATGGTTTGATACCAAATGTCTTTTGCCTTGAGATGGAATCCCATGCCATTGGTAGGATCAAAGGAAGGGGGGGGACTTGACATTTATAGCAGGAGTTTGACTTCACAGAAATCTGAACCTGCTTGGAGTGTAGAACAGAAAGTTACAGTGGGGAAAACTCAGAGCTTGTTATTTATTTGATTTCATAGTCTGGCTTGATCCTCGCCTCATTCCTGTGAGGTAAGCAGGGTGGGTACTACCACCCCCATTTCACAGAGCAGGTTACTGAAGCTTTTACAAGTTGCAGTGATTATATACATGGCGTAATAGTTTTCAAGTTCTCAGACTACGTCCAGAACCATGATTTAACTCCAGGTCTTGTAACTGCAAGTCCAATGCTATTTCTGGTGCCCTTCTTCATCATTTGCTGCTGTACCAAAAGGGGACCAAAGCGTGGCCCTATCAGACTTTGTCCCTCTCTCTTGCAATATCCTGGAAGAGAATTATCACCTGGCAAGGTCTTGTTATCATATGCTGTTTTATGTGCTTATCCATTTATTTGTTGTCTCTCCACTATAATGTAAGGTTCCTGTAAGCACGTTTGTTTCCTTAGCTGCTGTGTTCACGTTCTTAAACCTGCCTGGTGTATTATATGTAGGTGCACAGTAAGTGACTGATGAAGGAAGGAAGGGAGGAAGGAAGGAAGGAAGGAAGTGCACTCTTGTCAGGGCTCATCTGGTAGCAGGGAGCCAATGCCGTTCAAGACGTACACATTTTCTGTTTACCTAGAATGATCTTTGCTGAGACCTTCATTTCCTGTGCCCCGGGCTTCTATTTCTATGGTGCATGGGCTTTGGTCTGGTTAAGCAGAGCATCACTTGTCAGTCCTCATTTGGATTCCCAGCATGAAAAGCGTTAACTCTGCCTTGGTCCTTAGGGATCTGTTTCTCCAACCAGCTCATTTTACAGGTGCGAGGACTGAGGCTCTCAGTTGGTGGCAGTGCGAAGACCAGTCCCCAAGTGTCCTAATTTCTGGTGTATATTAATTCCCATGCAAATTTGCTTATAAGCAACAAAGCCTCAAGCCTGCCACAGAGAAACAGAGCTGTGTCTTCAGTTGGTATGCAAAGGAAAGATGTGCATAGCCAAGTATTGTGGGGGAGAAGGCTTATGAGGAGGGGAGAGGAAGCACCTGTTGCAAAGATGTGGAAGGAGGCAGATGGCAAGATGCAGTCATATGGGCCCAAGACTTGGTCTTTGAAGTGGGGATAATAATGCCTGCTGGCTTACCTTCATAAGATTTTCGTGAGCCTCCCATGAGACAACATGTGTGAATGTGCCTATTTACTCTTTATAATGAGCTTATGTATGCATCCTGACATATACATTGTCTGGTTAGTTATTTGGCTATAGCATAGAGATCTGGGGTTTGAATTCCAGCCCCAGTGCTCATTTAACTTCTCTAAATGTTAGTACCCTTATCTATGAATACTAAATGGGGATAATGATTTAGACCTATCTCCCAGGGAGGTTGAGATAATTCATGTAAAATATTGAGCTTTAGTGCTTGACCCACGGTGAGTGCTCAGTAAATGTTACCTATTATTATCATTTCTCATGTGAAAATAATACATATTAATCATTGAAAATGAAAATTCACATAAACAAAGCATATTTGTTGAAAGAATGCATAAGCAAAAATAAATATATTCAATAAATAGATAGCACTCAATTTTACCACCCAGAAGAAAGCACAGTGCACCTTTTGCTATATATGTATGCCTGCATTAAATTAAAAAAAAAATTGTCTACTTTGTTTCATACATGGTTTTAGGGCCTGGGATACACAGCTTATTTTAGAACAAGATAATAAGTAAATATGCAATATATCAGGTAATGATAAATGGCATGAACATCAATAAAACTTGGTAAAAGGATAGAAAAAAATGGCCCCTTTGTTGAGCTGATATTTGGATGGGAATCTGGTGGGAAGTACAAACATATTTTAAGTGGCCCTGTGTATAGTGAACCCTCCATAGTGAAGGTGGCCCTTATAGAATGACTATTTTTTCTTGTCATTAAGAATCTAAATACCTTTATTATACACCACCTTTAATGGGACCATTAATAATATCGTTCATTGCAAGATTGAACAACAACAAAACCAACATTGTACTAGTGTGAATGGGCTAAAATACGCTGCAGTAACAAATACCCCCTAATCTCAGTAACTTAAAACCACTTTATTTCTTGCTTTTGCTACATGTGCATGAAGGGTTAGCAAGGAGACTTCTGACCATCATAGTCACTCAGGGACTCAGGCTAACAAAGCAGTCAACACATTCGTCGGACATTGCCAATTGTTGAGCAAGAGAAAAAACATCTTGTCCAGACAATTAAATGTTCAGCCAGGAAGTAATATATCACTTTTGCTTACTATTCATTGGTCGGAACTAGTCACAAAGTCACCCACATGGAGCCATGAAAGTGTTACGTGCCTGGAAATGGGGAAATTAGAAATATTTGTCCTAAAACCATAGCACTAATGATTGCCAATAATAATGGCAATTCACATTTAGTGATCATTCACTATGTGCTGAACCTTTTCCATGGATCGTCACAACAATCCACATTTTACCTCCTACAGATAAAGAAACTGAGACTTACAGAGAGAGGTTAATTAAGTAATTCTCTTAACATCATCCAAATATTAAGTGATGGATTTGGAGTTTAAGCTTAACTCTGTCTGGTTCCAGGTCATAGACATTCAAAACACTATCCTCAGACGCCATTGGATTTAACTGGTCCAGTACTGTTGAATAGTAGGTAGTTTCATTTTCTTTTCCCAGTGAACAGCCTTGTGTTGAATCATCCACGATTACTTCCTTAGGATAAATTCCTAGATAAATATTTGCTGGGTTGAAATACACACATAATTTTAGAGTGACAAGCCTTTGCAAAAAGTGAAAGCTGTAGGAGGTGTGGTTCATAGTCTCCTAAGATGGCTGCCATCAATCCTTTTCCTCCCTGTATGAAAATTACTTCACCATTATGAGGTGGAGTTTTTCCCCTACTCTTGACTCCGAACTACTCCTGCGATTGCTTGGATGCAATGGACGTGATATGCTGGGACATCTGAGCCCAGGCCTTAAGAGACTGGCAGTTTCTGTTTCCTTCCTCTTAGAATCCTGCCGCCATTCTGTGAGAAGCCCAAACTTCATGGAGAGGCGTCATGGAAGAAAACCAAGACGCTAGGGACACAGCACCTGTGATTTCTGGCTAACACCCAGTCAGACTATAACCACATGTGTGCTCCATCTCGGATGCTGGTAGACTAATTGACCCTCCAGGTGATGACAGCTCTAGTTGATGTCACATAGAGCAGAACTACCCAGTGTAACCCAGTCAACCCACAGAATTGTGAGAGATGATAACAAAATGGTAGTTGTTAAGCACTATGAAGTTTGGGGGTGGTTTATTACACAGCGATAGATAACTAAAATGGGAGGTATTTTCTATGTATCTTCATTTACGTATATATCTGAATGTTCCAGATCCACTCCCAACTGATCTGTGCAGGATGTAGTATTCTGAGATCTTAGAGAAGGCCAGGACAAGGCCCTGGGGGCCTGGCCATGATGCCAGGGCTGGCCACTCTTGAGTTAAATGCTTTTCCTAAATAGTTTCTCACAAAACAACTGGATTCAGCCTAAGAACCACTGCTGCCCACAGGTCACAGATACTAAGCAGGTGAATGCTCTTAGGTAATTTTTATCAAGCACAGATACTCAGTGGGTGCTGGATTTAAGTCCCTGTTGGGTATTGCCAAAAACTGAGGTTTCCTTCTTCAGAGATATGCGCTGTGAAATCCAGGTGCCTACTATGTAGGAGGCACCTAGAAGCTTCTTTCATTTTGTCTCATTTAACCAGTCACCACCTTCTGAGGAGGTGTATCATCTCCTTAATTTGTAGGGGAACACTGAGGCCCAAAAGGTTTATGAATTATTCACGGGCCGTTGAGCTAATAAGTTAAAAGTGGGACTTGTACCCAAGTTAGACGAACTACAAATCCTGCCTGCTTCCCATTCCACCTGTGTGTCCCAAAGTGACTCGTTTATAAACCACCTTCATAACTTTTGCCCCAGCAGCATATGTACCATCTGCAGGATTCTTTAACATTTTTAATTTATATTGATTCACATTTGAAAATGTAAATGTACTTATATAACAACAAGAACAACAACAACAACAATAATAAAGCTTTTTATCACCATGGAAAAAATCCAATACTGATTGGAACAAATGAAAGGAACAGCAAAAATAATCTACAGAAAGAAATAGTGCTATTAATCTAACTAGCTACAGTTATTTGCAGAAGGTGGAACTTGGGAAAACGGTGTTGGAAAGGTGTTAAAGACAGACTACCTCCAAACTGAGAACTTGTCCTTGAGCTAATTAAAAGGATGGAAAGAGAAATGGAAAGGAGCAACTTTCTCTCTGAGCCAGAGCTATTTACTGCTGCGTCCATGCATCATTTAAAACCATCTCTTGTCTCACACATGCTACCAGGGGCACGTGTCCCGTACTGTGAACACCGACCTGCCTCTCACAGATCAATCAGTTATAATATTGTTCCCTCTGGAAGCATACGGTTAGTTTGAGGAACTCGAAATGCTGTAGACACCAACTAACTCATTTTCCTAGCTCCAGTTTCTGCCCTCATTATCCCTGCTGTCACCAAAAACACAGATCTTGCTAGGTCATTTCCCTGCTTCTAATCTTTGGTTGCTTCTCTAGGATGGCATGGGTCATCTGGCCCAAACGGGTCCCCACCAACTTTTCCAGCCCAGTTTTCTGCCTCTTCTTCTTCTTTTTTTTTTTTTTTAAGATTTTATTTATTTATTTATTTGTCAGAGAGAGAGAGAGCACAAGCAGGGGGGGCAGCAGGCAGAGAGAGAAGCAGACTCCCCGCTGAGCAAGGAGCCCGATGCGGGACTTGATCCCAGGACCCTGGGATCATGACCTGAGCCGAAGGCAGACGCTTAACTGACTGAGCCACCCAGGTGTCCCCTTCTGCCTCTTCTAACCTTGTCCTCTAAAGACTCAGCAGCTCTGGGTTACTTGTCACTCCCCAGATTTGCTATGGTCTTTTCCATCTTTGTAAATGGAGCACCCTCCATCTGGAATGCCTTCCCTCTTCCTATGCTTCAAGACTCAAATCAAATGTCACTTCTTTTGGGAAACCTACTCTTCCCAAGAGAGTGGCACCAGCCTCTTCCGAAGTCCTACAGAATATTGTCTTTTCCTTAATTAGAATTATTGCTTTGTAATCGGGTCCCTTTTTTGTATTTGCTGTGTCCACTTGACTGTAAGTCCCTCATGGATGCGTATTTTGCCAGGCATCTCTGTCCTCATGTCTCACCTAACATAGAGTTTGTGGTAGGTAGAATTCTGAGATGGCCCCAAGATCCCCAGCCCTTGGTTGCTCAAACACTAAGCTAGGTACCGCTGTGAAAGGATATTGCAAATGTAATTAAATTCACAAATCAGTTGACCTTAAAATCTGGAGATTATGAAGATTATCTGGATAGGCTTGATCTAATCATATGAGCCCTTTATTTTTTTTAAGGTTTTATTTATTTATTTGTCAGAGAGAGAGAGAGCACAAGCAGGGGGAGTGGCAGGCAGAGGGGGATGAAGGCTCCCTACTGAGCAAGGAGCCCGATGTGGGGTTCGATCCCAGGACCCTGGGATCATGACCTGAGCTGAAGGCAGCCGCGTCACCGACTGAACCACCCAGGCATCTCATATGAGCCCTTTAGAAGCAGACAGGTTTTTCTGGCTGGTTGAAGAAGGAGAAGTCAGAGACATTCAAGGCAGGAGAGGGATTTTATACAAGGGACGTTCTCCGTGGCTGAATGGAGGGTTCCGTGTGGCAAGGACCCGAGAGCCACCTCTAGGAGCTGAGAGCGGTCTCTGGCTGGCCATTAACAAGACAACAGAGACCTCAGTCCTACAACCACAAGGAAATGAGTTCTGTCAATAACCACAGAATTTGGAGGAACACCCTGAGATTCCACACCAGAACTGCAGCTAGGGCCCACACCTCATTTGTACCAAGTGAGACCCTGAGCAGAAAAGCCAGTGGTGCCACGTCCAGACGTCTGACCTACAGGTTGTGCGATCATGAATTTGTGTTGTTTTATGCTGCTCAGTTTATGGTAGTTTCTTACACAGCAGTAGAAGACTGATAAAGGACAGATACTGAGTAAATGCTGAATGAACACATGAATGGGAATGCGCACTTTGTGTGGTTACAAATGACAGGGGAGGGAAGGCTTCTCCTTACCCCTAGTTTCCATGAGGAGGGGTTTTCGGTAAAACCTTCTGCCTTCTGCTTCTGCCTCTCAGTCTCTGGACACGTGTGGCCCCGCTCCACACATCCTCTCAGGGGCGCTGCTCCTGAGGGCCCAAGTCTCCTTAGCTCTGGATTTAGCATTGGTAGGGGCACCCCTCACACAATACCTTCATCTTTGTAGATATGTCAGCCTCATGCTGGGTTCTGGATAGACAGCTCACGCAACCAGCAGACTACCTTAGTCTGTTCTGGCTGCCATAATGAAACACCATAGGCTGGGGGGCTGAAACAACAGACATTCATTTCTCCCCGTTCTGGAGACTAGAAGTCCAAGACCAAGGTGCCAGCGACGTGGATTTCATCCTGAGGCCTCTTTCCTTGGCTTGTGGGAAGCTCCCATCTCACAGTGTGCTCACGTGACCTCTTCATTGTGTGCATGCATCGGGGTGGGCCTAATGTCATCTCGAGGGTCTTTGTAAGAGGGAGGGAAAGGGGTGGAGTCAGAGGCGATGTGACAATGGAAGTTAAGGTCAGAGTCTTTAGCTACAAGCCAAGGAATACAGGCAGCCTCTAGAAGGAAGAAGAAGCAAGAAAATGGATTCTCCCCCAGAGCCGCCACAAAGGAATGTAGCCCTGCCAACACCTTGATGTTAGCCCCATAAACCCCTTTCCAGACTCCTGACTTCCACACCTGTAACATAATACTTCTGTGTTGTTTTGAGCCACTAAGTTTGTAGTAACCTGTTATAGCAGCCATAAGTAGGCAAATACAGGTGATATTGATGATGCTATTGGGGGCAAGAAGCCTTCCAGATGGAGCCCAAGGGTTCTGGACCTATGTGGACCAATAACTCAGGGATGATGGATCCCCAGAAGATGGCAGTGTGGACAGAAGACACCAAAGGTAAGAAGGTGCTTCTGCCCTACACCCTGCCCTCCCACCTCACCCCACATTGATATCAGACTTCATGAATGTTTCCCAAAATTTGGGCCATCTCCCCAGGAGCTGAATTGCCTGAGATTATTTCTGCCACATTGGCTGAATGGGAGCTCAAAATACAAATGAAATCACATTATAGAAATGAAAGAAACTTGAATCTTGTATGCCTGAGTTGAGTTGTCTGATTTATAACCAATGTGCATGTCACAGATTGTTTTTTCCAGGGTCATGGTTGTATCTATAGAGTGGTCCCATGGACGTACAGACACCAGGACCTGTATTGGTCTGTGGTCCTTTAAGAATTGACCGGAGGTAAGAAAATGAGAATATTAAGTGGTGTTTAAAAAATCATAACTTTTGGGCGCCTGAGTGGCTCAGTTGGTTAAGCAACTGCCTTCGGCTCAGGTCATGATCCTGGAGTCCCGGGATGGAGTCCCGCATCGGGCTCCCTGTTTTGCGGGGAGTCTGCTTCTCCCTCTGACCCTCCCCCCTCTCATGCTCTCTATCTCATTCTCTCTCTCAAATAAATAAATAAAATCTTTAAAAAAATAAAAAAAATAAATAAATAAAAAATAAAAAATTATAACTTTTTATTTTGAAATAGTTTAAGATTCCCAAGAAGTTGCAAAAATAGTATAGGAAGATCGCATGTGCTCTTCACCCAGCTTCCCCCAATGACCCTGGTACATTTTTCAAAATTGAGAAGTTGATGTTGGTATAATACTAGTACAGGGCTTATTTGGCCTTATTTCACTAGCTTTTTTTCCTGCGGGATTTAAAAAAAAAAAAAGGTTGTGGTTTTGTTTTTTTGGTTTTTTTGTCCTTTGAAATTTGAAGTTTAGTTTTTTATGTTGTAGTTCTTTCTTTTTTTTTTTTTTTAAAGATTTTATTTATTCATTTGAGACAGAGAGACACACAGAGAGAGAGAGCATGAGCAGGGAGAGAGGCAGAGGGAGAGGGAGAAGCAGGGAGAGAGGCAGAGGGGGAAGCCCGATGTGGGATTCAATCCCAGGACCCTGGGATTATGACCTGAGCCGAAGGCAGACGCTTAACCATCTGAGCCACCCAGGCGCCCCTGTAGTTATTTCTTTAATCAAGATTTTTATTTTGAGATAATTATAGATTCACAGAGGATCCCTCATGTTGCCCTTGTATATCCATATCCACTTCTCTTCCTTGGCAACCATCAGTCTGCTCACCGTTCCTGTAACTTTGTCATTTCAGGATCGTCCATCAATGGAAACATACTGTATGTGATGTTTTAGGACTGGGGGTTTTCCACTCCAAGTAATTCTCTGGAGATTCCAGCAGGTTGTTGCATGTATCAATAATTTGTTTTTATTCTTGAGTCATATTCTTTTTTTTTTTTTTAAGATTTTATTTATTTATTTGACAGAGAGAGAGAGAGATTACAAGTAGGCAGACAGGCAAGCAGAGGGAGAGGGAGAAGCAGGTTCCCTGCTGAGCACAGAGCCCGATGTGGGGCTCAATCCCAGGACCCTGGGATCATGACCTGAGCCGAAGGCAGATGCTTAACCATCTGAGCCACCCAGGCGTCCCTTGAGTTCGTATTCTTTGATATGGATTTGTTACAGTTTATTTAATCACTTACATGTTGAAGGACATCTGGGTCTTTTCTAGTTTCTGGCTATTCTGAATAAAGATGCTACAAACATTTGTATACAGGTTTTGGTGAAACCTAAGACTTCATTCATCTGGGATAAATGCCCAGGAGTGCGATTGGTGGGTCCTACGATCAGTGCACTTTGAGTTTTGTAAGAAACTGCCAAACTGTTTTCTTGAGTGGCTGTACCATTTTAGAATTCCACCAGCAATGTCTGAGTGAACCAGTGTCTCTGCATCTTCATCAGCATTTGAGGTTGTAAACATTTTTTATTTTAGCATTTCTGATAGGTGTGTAGTGATAGCTCATTGTGGCTTTAATTTGCATTTCCCTCATGGCTAATGATATTAAGTATCTTTTGATGTGCTTATTTGCCAATCTCCTCTTTGGTGAAATGTCTCATTGTGTCTCTTGCCCGTTTCCTAATTAGATTGTTTTTATACTGATGAGTTTTGAGAAGTCTTTATATACTCCGAATAGCACTCCTGTGTTGGATATACGGTTTGAAAATATTTTCTCTGACTCTGTAGCTCATTTTTTCATACTTTTGGCATGGTCTTTGACAGAGCAAAAATTTTAATTTTGTTGAAGATCTATATTTAATTTTTTTTTTTTTTTTTTTTGGTTTTCAAGTATTTGGAGATTTTTCTGTTATTTCACTTTAACTAATTTCCAGTTTGATTCCACTGTGGTTGGAATCTTTTGCTCCGCCTTCCTTGTGACAGAGTGGTGGTGGTGGGTTGTTTTTTTTTTTAATTGAAATATAGTTGACACACAATGTTACATTAATCTCAGGCGTACAACAGAGTGATTCAACCACTCTATACCTTATGCTATGCTTACCACATCAACATAGTTACTCTTTAATGAAAGAGTACTCTTTACAGGAAAGAATCAAAACTCATCTCCTTTGGAACACTTGTGAGGAGAACTTCCTGATGCCCCTTCTGATAACTGCAGAGCTCCAAGGATTCAGCACAACTGGGGATAAAGCAGCCAGTCCTTCTCTGACCTGATTCTGGGACGTGACTCTGATAAGTGCCAGTGACTGCCCCTTCAGCAGGCCAGACTTCCCACCGACCACTGGATGGCTCCCAGGAGGGCTGGGAAGGCACATCCCAACTGGGGCCAAGTGTAGGACTCTCATTTCTCCTTCCAGCTTACCTCCTGCCTGTCAAAAATGCTCAATTAAAAAAATGCTCAATTACATTGTTTTGAAATGTCCTCACATTATAAGGATAGCAGCACTGCCTTTTTTTTGCTCACTGCTGCATCTTCGAACACTTGGAATTGGGTCTGGATCTGGCATATAGATTCTCAACAAATGTTTTTTGAATGAATAAACTCCATAGTTGTATTCATTGAACTCTAAATGTTGTTAGGCAGGGACCATTTCTGCTGTATTGGATCTCTAAGGCTTCCTACAGAACCAGGCACATAGTATGTGATCAATAAATATCTACTGAACTGAGCTGCTTCTGGGCTATTCCTTAATTCCTTAGAGGAGTTGCTGTGGCTTCGTGGTGAGGAGCAGGGTTCAGAGTCAGGCAGTCCTGAGTGGGAATACTGTCTCTGACATTTTCTCTCTGAGTTTCATGTGGAAGGACAACTCATTGACCCTCTGTATCCTTTGTAAGTGATAGGACTAACAATTCTCACTGAGTTACTTCAATCCACTGGTTGTTGAGAGGGTTAAATTGAAGGCCCATAGCACTTAATAAATAGCAGTTATAAATACTATTGTTGTTCATGGTATGTCTAATTTCTGTTTCTTATGCAGATAATCATGCCCATACTACTCAGATAGGTTTTAAATGGTGATATGCCAGGCAGAGCTGGACAGGGCCTGAGCTGTGTATCCAGACAGTAGTCCTTTGTCTGGAGCCCATGGACGGTGACGTGGGTATTTTGAGAGTTACCTGCAGGTTGTAGAAAAGCCCACTGGAAATCCTAATCCATCCTTGATGAGACTGCATTGTGTGTGTGTGTGTGTGTGTGTTGGTGGGGAGGGTTACATTGCATGCTGATGAACGAGGATTGATAGTCACACATGACTTCAAGAAAACAATGAAGTGATCATTACATAATAAATGCTGTCTGGTAGACAAAGTATTTCAGATTATTTATTTATTTATTTATTTGAGAGAGAATGAGATAGAGAGAGAGCATGAGAGGGGGGAGGGTCAGAGGGAGAAGCAGACTCCCCACCAAGCAGGGAGCCTGATGCGGGACTCGATCCCGGAACTCCAGGATCATGACCTGAGCCGAAGGCAGTCGCTCAACCAACTGAGCCACCCAGGCATCCCCTAGACAAAGTATTTCAATCCCTGGGAGTTGGGAAGGGAAATAACCAAAGGGGCCTAAATGTTGCTCCTTAAGGACTCGCAGTCTTTCCCTGACGGCTGGAGCAGAGAGGTAATGAAGCGTAGTGGTTACTCTTGACCCAGATCTCTGGGAATGCATCTCGACTCCTCTACTTCCTAGCTGTACTGCCTCGGACAAGTTACCCTCCGTCCTCATCCATGCCATGGAGATATGGTGGTAGTGACCATGTAATTGACGGTGATGGCGAGGACTAAACGAACCAACTCATGTAAAGAGGTTGCAACCACCCTGGCGCTTGGTGGATGCTGAGACGCGGTATTTACCATTATTGGCTAATCCCAGTTGCTTTACCTTTCTCATAGGTGTTGTCCTCCAGCCAACGCTCTGGCTTCCCTCTCAATGCCGCCATGTTCTCCGGACTCAAGCTGGTTGTGGGACACAGGTGTGGACCCTGCCCTCGCCTGGGGTCGGCCATGACATTGTAAAGGGAGGATGACCTCATCCCCAGGAATACTTCCTAATGACCACTGGCTTCTACTTATACAGCCCAGCACTGGGCTTGCTCAGAGGATGCCTACATTATGGGCCTGTGACGCCATCAGCTTGTCAGTCACCCAGAGTCTGGAATCATCCTCTGCTGTCATCAAGTGGCCTGGGATTACAACGTGTTGGAGCTGATATCCAAATCTCAAAAGCCTCTCAGTCTTACAGAGAGATGTGGTTACAACCATGATCAATGTAGGAAATACTGAAAAGCCCAATATTTGTGAGCCCTTGCTAGTTTCCAAAAACATGTCTACAGACTCTGTCTCTGTCTCTCCCTTTTCACGGTCGTCTCTTGCTCAGACTCCATGAGGACTTCCTAACCAGTCCTGCTTCTTGTATCTTTGGGCATCTCCAATCTCTTCTCTAGAGCAGGGGTTGGCAAAATTTCTCTGTACAGGGCCAGATAGCAAATACCTTAGGCTTCACAGGCCACGAGTCTCTGTTTCAACTGCTGAATTCTCCTATTACGGGACAGAAACGGCCTTAGAGGATACGTAAATGAATGCGGGCAGCTTTGTCTCAATAAAACTTTATGTGTGGCTGCTGAAATGTAAATTTCATAAAATTTTCACAAGTCAGGAAATAGTCTCCTTTTTCCTCTTTTGTTTTTTTAAGGCAATTGAAAACTGTTAAAACCATTCTTTTTTTTAAAGTTTATTTATTTATTTATTTATTTATTTATTTATTTATTTATTTATTTATTTATTTAAGTCATCTCTACACTCAATGTGAGGCTCAAACTCATGACCCCTAAGATCAAGAGTCACGTGCTCTTTGGACTGAGCCAGCCAGGCACCCCTAAAACTGTTAAAACCATTCTTAGCTTGTGCACAGCACAAAAATAGGAGGCTGTCTGGATTTGGTCCAGGGGCCATTGTTTGCCCAGCCTCGCTCTAGAAGGATTTTTCAGAAACGCGCCGTAACTGCTATTATGGAGGCTGTCGTGCAGCCATCTGCTGAGCGTGTACCAGGCACCAGGCACCAAGCTAAGAGCTCCCCTGGGATGCCCTTGAACCTCATACACAGTACCAGAGGCACTGTTTGCCTCCTTATTGAGAAGCATAGGGCTGCCCCAGGGCACCCAGCCAGAAAGCAGGAGAGCCAGGACTTGAAGCTGGTTGTCTGAGCCTGTGCCCTGCTCTGCCCTGCCACGCTGCCTCGGGGAGGACCGCAGTGGCTTCCCCCTGCATTTGGAACATACCCCATGGTCCTTCCCACGGTTCCCGGGAGGCTCAGGATGTTTTCACTGCCCCCACCCCCCGCCCTGCCCCCAGGCTTCCAGCTCTCCCTTCCAGCTCGCTGCTCCCAGTCATTTTGATTGTCTTTTGGTTCCTTGAACTCTCCAAGTTTATTTCTGGCTCAGACCTCTCACCTGCAATGCCCCTCCCTCCTCTGTTGGCTAAGCAGATGCCTGTGGGTCTGAGCTTAAGTGTCCCTGTCTCGGGAAGGCTTTCTGTAACCTCAGCGGGATTCACGTCACAGAGTCAGTTCTCCACTGCTGCTGGATTTATGACAACAGGCGACTGCACAGCGCTGTATTGATTTCATGTCCTTCTCCCCCGCTAGACTGTAACCCCATGATGCATGGTGGGGGAGCCTTGCTGCTGGACACACCTTGTTAATATGTAGTGTGAGCTCGGGGCCTGACCCAGAGTAAGTGCTCTACAAATATCTGGAGAGTGAATAATAGCCAAATACGCTTTGCCTCTTAATCCTCTCCATCATCCCTGGGAAGTAGTTGTTGCTACCCCCACCCTCAGCCTTATCATCAAGGAAACCTGGATTCAGAAACATCAAGTCGCTTTTCCAAGGTGACAGAAACAATGGTCAAATTCAAGGTCTCTGATGCCATGTCGAGTGACATTATTAATGTGCCATGAACATTCCTTTATGGTTATTCATATGTGTGTGTATATTTATATAGATAATTTTTTTTTTAAGTAGGCTCCACAGGCAACATGGGGCTTGAACTCATGACCTTGAGATCAAGAGCCACATGCTCTACCGACTGAGCCAGCCAGGCGCTCTATACAGATAAATTAATTTGGGTGAAGGTGCCTAAATTCAGAAGGTGCATAATGGGATGGAGCAAAAAGTCCTTGTCCCACCTCTGTCTCCCAGCCACCAAGCTCTCTTTCTGAAAGCAATTGATGGCACCCATTTCTCATACATCCTTTTAGAGACCACTTCTGCATATCCAGGAAAACATCTGTATTTATCTTCCTCCTTCCCTATATTTGACATAATGGCAGCATAACATACATGCTGTGACTACTTTTTTACTTAGCAATATGTTGTAGAGATTCCTATCTTATGTATTCTGACATACCCCTTCCATATCCCTGTGGATAGAGCTTTATTCTTAAATTTTTTTTTTTTTATGGAAGCAGAGTATTTCATCATATGTGCATTCCACAATTTCTTTAACCATTCCCCCATGACAGACATTTGGGTTGCTTCCAAATTTTTTGCTGTTACAAACAATGAGTAACTTTGTAAATATGTCAATTCACACATGTGCCAGTATGTCTGAAGGATAAAATTCTAGAAGTGGAACTGCTGAGATAAAGGGCATGCCACCATTTTTTTTCTCTCTAATGTCTGTCTTTTCAGAAAGCATGACGCATCATTTCTAAGATTCACACTGACCATGACAATTGGACCACGGTTATGCCGGGTCAGTGTCTAGAGAGAAAAGCTGGTGGAGGAGAGCTCCCTTCCTAGGGGGATCTGAGAATCAGCCAAGTGCATTCTCCACACCCCGCACCCCCCCAACACACACCAC
The DNA here is from genome assembly GCF_011800145.1 of Mirounga leonina. NCBI lineage: Eukaryota > Metazoa > Chordata > Mammalia > Carnivora > Phocidae > Mirounga > Mirounga leonina. Next base: position 65,352,333 of record NW_023270415.1, on the reverse strand, counting down.
CCCTCCATCCTGGCTCTTCAATTAACTCTCACTCCTGCGGATTCAGTCTTTGAAAGGCAGGCAGCATCGTATGGTAGAATCAGCCTGGGATCCAAGATCAAACACACCTCAAATAAGGGACCTGCTCTGCAATTTATAAGCTGTGTGACTTAGGACAAGTGACTTGGCCTTTTGAGCCTCAGTCTCCTCACCTATGAAAGGGGGTAAATGATTCTTACCCAGCTCACAGGGTGGTTGTGAGGAGTAAATAAACCAATCTCCACGTCACAGCAAGCCCACCATACAGGCAAGCGAGTTGTTATTTTATTATCATTAACTTGGAGGTCGTAGAACCTCGAATGACAGGTGTTGGCTAGACACAGAAGGGTTAAAGCAGCGAGAATGAGGGTCTGGGAGGGGGAAGGAGATGGGGCAAGGCAGTTGCAGTCCCAGCAGACTAGGGGTGAGGCCTAGTGCCTCCCCTGGGAACTACAAGCTCAGGCCACATGGTGCCAGGGCCAGGGGTGAGAAGGTGACGTAACATCTCCAGAGATAACCTTTCTCTGTTTCCCAGCTTAGCTAGAGCCAGCTCGGTTAATGGTTAAGTGAGTGGCGCCTGCAATGTGGGTGAGTGTGAAGGCCTTCCTGCATACTTGGGACTGAACACTGAACGTAGCCAAATTAAAAACATCCTCGAAGTAAAGGCTCCCAAGCTTGTCTCTGCTGGAAGAGCTGTGGAGGCTGTAATCAGGAGCCAGTTCCCCCACCGCTGGGGAGAAGCTCTTGATATCTACTGGGATATCTTCCCCATTACAGCTGCTCTTGTTGTCCCTCTCGCCTCTGTAGTAGCCACTGTGCATCAAGTACTGGGGACATGCATTTTTCTCTTCTCAGTAACACCCTGCGGGAAATACTATTCCCATTTCGCAGATGAGGAAAACCGAGGCTCGTCGACCTTAATAGCCTCAGACCACACTATGAGTAAGCCTGGAGCTGGAATTTGCACCTAGGTCTCCGTGAAACCCCCAATCTGGATCTTTACCCACTGCTCTATAATGCGTACACCCTCACCACCAGGAGCGCCACCCCTCCGTCAGAGTCACCTTCAGCTGCCACCACCATCACCGTGATGAGTACTAGCATTGTCATCCTTAGCCTCAGTTTCACACGGGTCATCTTGATCATATTCCTAACGTGCGATGAGTTTCATGAGTCCATTATCTCCATTTAGTAGATGTATTCAGTGAGTTACTGTCTGTGTGTTCAGAGCGTAACTGGAACATTCTAGCCTCCCAAAGAGTCTTTGTTTATTGTGATTAAACGCGATTACTACTACTACTACTTCTACTACTATTATCTTAATACTGCCCAGATCAGACCCACTGCAAAGTCACTGGGGCCTTCCCCAGACTCCCCCAGACTCTAAGGCAAAAAGGGGTGTGGTCCTTGCAAGGTGACCCATCTGACCTCTGCCTGTCAGGCTTCTGTCAAGGAGCCCAGAGTTTGGACCCAATGACACTACACCCTTGAGACTCATGTTTGGGCTGAGCAACCTTCCCTGTCTGCTTAAGAAACCTTTGCACAGAGTCCTACAATGAGACCACGAACCCAGCCCCATGGAGGCCGGCTCCCAGCTGCCATCTTGGGCAGGTTTGGTGTTCGTGGCTGGTTCCCCTCCGGGTTGCTGTTCCCGCCCAGGGTGCCCCAGTCGCCCTTCCTGGAGTGTGCATCTTCCTCCCACCTGGGGCTTCTCTCCTCTCAGCAGCTCCTTTCTCCAAGACTCCTCCCTTCTCCTTTCTGTCATCTGCATTACCTGCCACTCCCCTTGCTCCTCTTAGAGTTTTGTTTTTTACAAGTAAGACCCGAGGTTTGTATTTCAGTGATGGTTTTGCCTCTTTTGTGCCAAGCCCAGGTCCTGCAGGACTTACTGGGCACCTGACTGGAAAAGCTGACCACTTACTGATTTTGAGTGCGGTGGTCGTAACTTTTCCGATATCACACTGCCACAGCGGAGGGGGGTCAGAGGAGGCCAGGGCAAGGCCCTGATCTGGCTGGGACTGAGACCTTCCCTCCTTTCCCTCTGGGTTTTCCAAACTCCTGAGCTTGTAGTTCCCAGGGGAGGCACTGTAAAGACACATGCACAAGGGGCAGACATTTAAAGCAAGGTGTGTGTGCGTGTATGTGTGTGTGTGTGTGTGTGTGTTTGGGAGAGGGCATGTGCTCACTGCCTGGCTGTATGCTTCCGTGCATGCACGTGTGTGGGGGTCATACCCAAGTGACCACCCATACGGAATAGTTTGAGTAGCTAAGAACAGTAGAGCGGGGCAACCCTGGGGTCTAGTTCTGCTCCCTCCCCCAGCAGCCCCCAACTATCATTCTGTGTGGGAGACAGAATACAAGCCATGAAAAGTGTGGACTCAGGAGTTAGTTTGCCTGGGTTCAAATCCAGTTTGTCAGTGGGACAAGCTGGTTGGTGTCTCTGAGCCTCAGTTTACACGCCTATAAAATGGGGACATCATTACACTGATCAGAGCGGCTGTCGTGAGGTTGCAGTGAGAAGCGCATCAGGTACTAACTATCCCAGGTCTGCAGGTGAACATGGAGAAATCGCAGCTGCTAGTTTCTAAGTATATTTTATTAGGCCACTAATTGTTCCTAGCCCTTCTCTTTCTTCTGTGACCGTGTCTGAGGAGAAAGGCCTAGAGATCTTGGAGCTGCTTAACCTCACCCGGACCCTCTCCTGGTCTGACCCACAGACTGGATTTGCCCATTGGAGTCACATGAACAGGAGACAAAATCCTTGGCGGTGTTTGCAGAGCCAAATGGCCAAGATGTCAGCTGTCTTGGTTGCTTTCTCTCCTTTCTTGGCTTCAGAATTTCCAATCCAATGACTTGGCCGGGTATCCTCAGATTCTGCTGTGAGAGTAGATTTTGCTGGCTTTTCCCAGTGGAGCCCTTGCTGGAGATGTTCTCAGTCCAGGAAAATCTCTTCTCTTCTCTTTTCTCGTCTCTTCTCTTCTTCTCTCTTCTCTTATGTGACGATGCCATTTACATAAAGGACACAGTGAAAGAGACACCATGGTTGAGTTTCCCAGGTTCTGTTCTGTATTCAAGGCTGCCAAGGACATCTGGCCAACCCATGAGGGTCTAGTTTAATGTGTCACATCCAAAGTACCTGCAGTTCAGGGGCAGGGAGACAGAATGGGAGGGTCTGCACGGAGCCCATGGGCTCTCTGAGCGAAGAGCTTATTAGCACCTGGCTCCTGGTGTAAGTGGAGGGTTCTCTTCTTCACCCAGACCTCCAGGGGAAAAAGGGAAGGATGGAAGGAACTGAGGGGTCTTTGGTTCCCCTGGCTCTGGGGGAGATGGAGGGTAGATGGGGCATAGGGCAGGCTCAGATGCTGTTCTCCAAGTGGTGCATTTCCTGGTCTATCCACCATAGCAATGAGATCGTGACTAATGGCATTTGTGCTCAGTGACCCTGTAACTCTCACTACCCCTGCCTTGCTCATCCCAGGAGAGGCGGTGTAACAAGGAGCGGATGACACTGGTCTGGAGTTGAAGGGACCTGGTCTTGAATCCTGGCCCTGCCCCTTATTATCCGTGTGATATTGGGTAAGTTACTTAACCTCTTGGGGTCTCCGTTTTCTCAGACGCAAAGTGGGAGGAATCATAATATCCATTTGGTAAGTTTATGGGAAGATTGAAATGATATGTGAACGGTGTAGACATATGACATTCAATAAGTGGAAGGGATTTATATTAAAAACAAAACAAAACAAAACAAACGTCTCATGGGATTCCTTTACCTTGGGGTCCTGAAAAAAAACTGAGCAGTTGAGAACAATAGAAGTCAAGATATGGAGTAAACTAAAAACGGTTTACCCAACTGTATTTACAGCTATCCTATGCTGTGGGTCTGGGCTTAATGATTAATATTCTCTGCTTCCTGAACAATGATGAAGCTCAGGGCCAAGGCTATCAAAAGAAATGCTCTTGTCCTGGGTCTTCCTGATCTCCTTTGCTGTCTTTGAGCTGGTTCTGGGTCTTCCCGTGATCCATTTCCACATGTTATATCTATTTCTGCTGATTCATGCCGGAACAGTTACTTTCTTGTAACAGCTAATGAAAGAGTTACAGAGAATTCTTGGTCTCCCCTTCTTGTAATTCCCAACTTCAAAGAGCTGAGTCTCCCCCAGCCTGGAGCAGCTGTGATTTATGTTCCTATTAGCAACTGTTCGGATCCCAGCAAACGCCGCCGCGCAAATCTCAGTTCTGCAAAGTGCCTGCTCTATCACTTAGCGGATGCTGCTAGAGCATTTAAAAAAACCAAAAAACAAAAAAACCTTTAATTTTGAAATAATTATAGACTCACAGGAAGTTGCAAAGATACTACAGAGAGGACTCTTGTACCCTTTACCCGGTTTTCACCAGTGATTACATCTTACGTAAGTATAGTGAGCAGGAACTTGACATTGATACAATGTGTGTATATTGTTCTGTATCATTTATCACTGGTGTGGGTTTGTGTAACCACCCCCAAAATCAAGATACAGAAATATCCCATCACCACAGTGGTCTCCCTCTTGCTCACCCCTCATAGTTACACCTACTCCCTGTCCCCACCATACCTAACCCTCGCTACCATGAATCTGTTTTCCAAACTGGCATGCTTTGGGCAGTGAAAGGGGACTCCATCAATTATTATGCTAAGACAGCAGGGGTAAACTGTGATGTTTGGTCCCTAATTAAATGTTTTATTTTTAGGTGGTGGTACTGGTGGAGGTATGTGTGTGTGGTTGGGGGTGTGGGAGGGAGTGAAGCTCTTAATGAAGCTCTTTAGCTGTCCTAGGGCAAATTACCTTCCCAGAGCTGCCTGAGAGATTTTTCCCTTCCGCCTTTGGAGTGTCCTGCTATGTAGGGTCTGCCCCCAAATCAAATCATTCTATACCCATTCCTGCTTGCAGTAGGATACAGCAAACTGGAATACAGGTTTGGGTTTTTTTTTTTTTTTTTTAAGACTTTATTTATTTATTTGAGAGAGAAAGAGAGAGCCAGAGAGCACAAGCAGGGGGAGCAGCTGAGGGAGAGGGAGAGAAGCTGACTCCCCGCTGAGCAGGGAGCCCGATGCAGGGCTCCGTCTCAGGACCCCGGGAGCATGACCCGGGCTGAAGGCAGATGCTTAACGGGCTGAGCCACCCAGTTGCCCCTAGAGTACAGTTTTTTTTTAAAGATTTTATTTATTTATTTGAGAGAGTGAGTGAGAGAGACAGAGTGAGCACGAGCAGGGGAAGAGGCAGACTCCCTACCGAGCAGGGAGCCCGACGCGGGGCTCGATTCCAGGACTCCAGGATCATGACCTGAGCCGAAGGCAGATGCTTAACTGATTGAGCCACCCAGGCGCCCCTAGAGTACAGGTTTAAGAACAATTCCTGGTTTTGCGTCTACTCCAAACCACAGAGCTGCCCTCCACTCCCACCACAGCAGAAAATTGCAGTCAGCCAAGTCACCACTGATGCTTCCTTGCTACATCCTGCTGCTGAGAGTTTTCCAGAGTCCCGGGGCAGTCTCCCCTCTCACCCTGCATTCGCCCTCACTCTTGCTGGGTCATCTCACCCCAACTGTGGGGCTTTAATAATCACTCAAGGTGATGACATCATGTTGGTTAATTTCTCGGATTATTATTTCCCATGCTGACCTGGCCCCCCACAGCAGGGCTTAGTTGTCCCCACACTCACAGTGGCATTTCAACCACTCCTCATCTTGGAGTTTAGTTCAAAATTGTTTTTCTTTGCACTTTCCCCCTTAGCTGGTCTCCCTTGCTTTACCTCAAATTAAGCAGTCATCTCACCTAGAGCTTATATACATGAGATCAGTGCACCATAATCATGTTTAGTAATCTTACAGAATTGTTTTTACCTTCTTAGCATGATCAGAAAATACTTACCCTCTGATTTGCTTTTAAGTTTTAAATTGAAGCAATATACCAGCAGGTGCTCCGTGGTTTTTTTTCCCTATCACCTGCAGATTTCATTCCGTTCGTCCTTTTCCAGCCTGTGCTTCTTCTCAGTTTCCCTTTGTGCCTTATTATTGTTATTTTTTTTGTTGGCCGGTATTTTGATGTTGTTTTCCAAAATGGATGCCTCAGACAGCAGGTGACACCATAAATAGACCAGTGTGGGTCCTATGTGTCCTGGATCCTTCTGTCTTTGATGTCCGGCTCAGACGCCATGTTCTCCATAAAACCCTTCCTAATTTCCCGATCAGAAATTCTTTGCAGTTCTTCGAGTATTCTTAAGCACTTCTTTTTAGTCTTGATTCGCTCTGCCTTGTGTTATAGGACATTTAATGCCCCTCCATTAGTCTGTCAACTCCTTGAGTATGGAGATCACGCTTTATTCATCTTGCAATCACCTCAAGTGATAGAATAAAGGCTTGCTTGTGGGAGATGCTCCGGAAAGGCTTGACAAAGTGCTTTCATCTTAGGCAAGTCCGTTTCCCTCTCTGGTCATCCTCCATGTCCTTATCTGTGAAGTGCAGAGGTGCACAGGGTTGGATAAGATGATCTTTAAGATTCCTTCCACCTCGAGACCACGTCAGCGAAAACTGTCGTCTTCCTTGCCAGCTCTGCCACTTCTGGAATTTTCTCTCTAGCATAACCCCAGAGAGTGTGGGGCAGCCCTCCACAGAACCCATAGTCTCTTAGATTTTAATACCACATGCATGTGTTACTCTGTCAAAAATAAAATTAAATACCCCCATCCCACTCAGTCAGTTAAGCATCCAACTCTTGATTTCAGCTCAGGTCATGATCTCAGGGTCGTGAGATCGAGCCCCACCTCAGGCTCCACGCTCAGTGGAGAGTCTGCTTGAGATTCTCTCTCCTCTCTCTGCCTCTTAAAATAAATAAACAAATCTTAAAAAAAAAAAAATACCGCCACCCCAGACAAACAACCAAACAAAAAAGACTAGGAGAAAATACGCCCATACCAACACTCACATACATACACACATGCACACATACAACTCAGATGTGCGCATACCCCCCACCTTGTTAGAAAGGAAAGGAAAGATTTGGTTTACACAGGGAGAGATGATGGGCGAGGAGGGGCACCAAACACATCTCTGACCATGTATATCCTCTGCCTGCTTTGGATCCTCACCCCGTGACATTCCAGTTGTAATCATGTGTTGTCCTTTCCTGTTCACGTTAGTCTTTCCCCTTGGTTATTATTTACAATTTAAACATACCCATATTGTTCAGGTGCAAGATATTTTCTAGTCCAGTTTGTACAGAAGAACCTTAGCAGATAAAGACATTGGCATATTATTTCCTAAAAGAAGGAAGGGAAGAAAAGACATACCATCCCTCCAACAACATCCCACAGTCTTTCTAAAATAAACCTTACTTCTTAATTATCCTGAATGGACAACTCGATCTGTTTCATATGAATGTAAAAGTGTTGGTACTAATTAAGGAAAAAGAAAAGCACAAATAACTAGTAAGAACTTAAAATTCTTCCTTATATTTGTATAGGGCTTCGCAGTTAAAGAAAGTATGCTTTTCCAGGTTTTATTTTATTTAATGACTAAAACAACCCGTTGGAGGAAGTAGGCGGAGTATTATACAGTAGCGCCCTCCCTTATCCACAGGGGATATGCTCTAAGACCCCCAGGAGATGCTTGAGACCATGGATAGTACCGAACCCTATTATACACATAATGAAAGCATAAAGTATCTTTATCCATTCATCTGTTGACAGACACTTAAGTTGTTTTCATACATTGGCTATTGTGAATAATGCTGCAATTTTCCTTTTTTAAAAACCTGTCAAGGAAGGTTTCAGGAGAGTTCATTCTGTGCCAGGTGCTGGGCATAAGGGAGTGAATAACACAGACCCGGTCCTTGCCCTCATGGAAATCACAGTCTAGTGGACAAGTGGGCACTGAGCAAACATAAACAGATCTGGAATCACAGACTGACGGCGGAGTGAAGGAAGCCAGGGCATCCTGGGAGAGAGAATGATAGGGGGCTGAATTGAGAGTGAGAAGTCTGAGATCAGAACACAGAGCAAGAAATCTATTTAGTGAGGTTGACTTGCATTCAAAAAAATGAAGTGAAATGAAATATCTTAAAGCATGATGGATGTAGCAAAGGTAAGCTGTGCAATTTTTGGGGGGAGGGGAATTTTGTTCTGATGACATCCCCACATTCATACATGTGTGTGGATTGCAGGGTCTGCTCTGGATCCTGAGTAATTTAGGGGCAACTCTGTAGTCCAGGCTGATGGAATGTCCTCTGGCCTGGAGCTGCACCATCTAGAACATTCAGCCTCTTTGTATATATACCAGGAGTAGAAAGTTCTGGAGGGGTTCCAAGGGGCAATTAAATGCTTGGGTGTGGGAATGACACGCATCATCGCTGCTCACTCTGTTGGTCAGAATAGGTCACGTGGCTCCACTCCAGGGTAAGGGACTAAGAATCTCTCACCTTAGGGATTAGACAAGACTCCAAGGATTAGATCCCATCCTCTCTGTTCCTCGTCCCTGTCATGTGATATGAAAACAAAGCCCCAGCTTCTGTTGTAGTCATGAAACCTCTCAGCAATTGGAGAAAAGTAAAAGGATATTATCACTGAACACAGGGAGAGCCCACCTGGTGCTGGATGGCATGATTTGATTTGATAAAGTGATTTATGGTTTATGCCAGGTAGCTCAGAGGTAGACAATGGGATGACAACTCTCTGAAGCTGGTGATAAGCAGAGTAGGATTGTGGACAAGGCACACAGTTTTAGGCAGCTGGGAGGATATTATTAACAACTGGCCTCGGAGCCTTGGATAATAGGAAGGAGGGAGACTGGGACAAGTTTGAGAGACTGGGGTCCACGGAATCGGACACATAAATAGGCAGGAGGTCATCGACATTTCCAATGACCTTGTAAGATGGGTAATATTATTATCCCCAATTAACAGATGGGGAAATTGAGGATTAGAGTGGTTCTATGATTTACTCTAGCTCATAAAGAGGCAGCTTGTAAGAAGTAGTAGCCGGACTAAGACCCCAGTTTGTTTAACACTAAGAATAGTGTCCTCTTCATACAGAGAGAAGAGTGAAGGTTTGAAAATACCCATATAAGCCAAAGAGGCCACATCTGCCTCTAAGTAGCCATGGTGGCTTTCCACCTTCCTAGCCAAGCCCAGGGGAGCCCAGCACTCTCTGTCAAAGGCTCTGGAGAATGACATCTGGACGTATAATGATGTCTTCTTGCACGTGGTCCTGTGTGCTAGCCTGACAGGTAAAGGTCACGGCTGCAGTGAGGGATTTCCCATCTGTTGATACTGAAGTTTTTCAGCCAGCCACTCCAAAATTGAAATGCATATTTAATAGCCAACTCTCTGCAACAAAGCAATTTAACTCACTGATAATTATGCAGGTCCACGTCTCACTCTCAGGATGCTATCTAGCTTCACTCACGGTGTCCTCGATTTGGCATATTGAAAACCCTTACATATGTCTTGGGCATTTAAATTCCCAGAGATGTGATCATTATTTTGGAAATGTCAAGAATTTAGAGTCCTGCAAAAGTATCACCTTTCCACTAGGTTTGGCAGGTAAAATACAGGATGCCCAGTTAAATTTGAATTTCAGACAAACAACGAAGCATATTTCAGTATAAGTAGGTCCCAAATATCACAAGGGACATACTAATTTTTTTGTTAAATATTCAAATTTTACTGGGCACCTTACATTTTTCTTTGCTAAATCTGGCAACTCTATTTTCCACACTGAATTAAGACTTCTAATTGTTCACAGATTTCAGCTGAATCTTTAGCTCTAAAACAGAAGGAATCTTGAGCATATGAAAGGTCCTTGAATTTGGGGACTATAGTTCAGCTTGCACTGACTATTTTTTGGGTTTTGTTTGTTTGTTTGTTTTTGTTTTTGTTTTAAGGAAACCTTATGTCCAATGTGGAGCTCAAACTCATGACCCCAAGATCAAGAGTGGCATGCTCTACCAACTGAGCCAGCCAGACTACACAATGGTGACCGCCTTTTTTGAGAGTTGCTCAAGGCAGCCGTGTTTATCCTGTGGGATCCAGACTCTCAGCAAGCGTTGATTGGCTGAAGTTGGTCACGTGGGACAAGCTGGGCCAATCAGATCTGTTTCTGAGAGTTGGGCTTCAGAGAGCTCCAGTTTTGTGATGAGGTGATGGCCTGTGTGATACATTTCTTCTGCAAGTTTTCCCCTTTTTCACTGAACTACACTGACTTGATTTTGGTTACTTGAAACCAAAGAGGACTTACCTGAGAAAGGATGGTCAACCTCAACCAAGTTTAGTAGCAGCATGAAGGAACCCTCTCTTGGAATTCCTATGCCAATCTCTCTCCCGCTCAGTCCATGGGGGCTGCTGTAACAAAATGTCACAGACTAGGTAGCTTATAAACAACAGAAACATATCTCACAGCTCTGTAGGCTGGAAGTCCAGGGACAGGGTGCCAGCATGGTTGGTTAAGGGTCCTCTTTCAGGGCACACACTTCTCGTTGTATCCTCACATGGTGGAAGGATCGAGGGAGCTCTCTGGAGCCCCTTTTATTAGGCACCAATCCCATTTAGGAGGGCTGCACCCTCAGGAATTAAGCACTTCCCAAAGGCCGTACCTACTAACACCATCATCTTTGGATTACAACATATGAATTTGGGGGAAACACAAATATTCAGACCATAGCAGATGCCCACTCAAATCTTATTCAAGACCAGATTAAGTTCCATCTTCCTCATGAAGCCCTTGTTAACGGCCCAGCACAGTGCACATTTTTAAAAACCACTCTGATTTCCTGGTTACCAAGGGCTTCCTCAGTTGAAATGTGCGTACATGGAATTCAGTTCATCAGAAGACTAGGACTTTAGTGGAAGCTGTAAAGAAGATATTTCTTTTCAATTTCCCCCCCATTTTTCCTTTTAAAAGCTCCATAGGCATCCTTTCATTGCCTGAGACCCTTCCAGACTGTACCGTCCATGAGGTAGGACAAAGAATTCCTACCTCATTAGAACGCAGTGTATTAACCTTCTGGTTTGGCTTGCACGCTTGCTGTATACCGAAGTGTGACTTTGGACAGCTCGCTTGGGATGCTTTCTTCTTGCATCTCACCCTTGAGTCTGCATTGCTTTTAAGTAGACAAAAAACTTCCTAACTAATGCCTTATCTTCAGCTTTTCCCCACGATGACCTACTGTATACACTGTGATAGATTACATATCTAATTTACAACAGGACTAGCCAAGGGAATGTTAGCCTTAATTTATAAAGAACTTCTACAAACTAATAGGAAAATCACTAAGACCCCAAAAGTCTATGCCTTACCACACCTGGAAGTGACACCGCTTTTTCTTCACACATACTGTTCCCTCTGCCCAGAATCTCCTTCCTTTTCTTTTCTCACTCTTCAAGGGGCAGCTTAAATGTCACTTCCACACGCTAAGAGCCCTTTGGGGGCAACGATGGGGTCTTCTGTGTGTGTCTAGGACCTGGCGCAATACCTGGAACATATCTGGTTCATAGTTCAGCTCTTAGGATGAGAGTAAATCCTCCCAATCATCCCTGCTGCCCTATGGGTTCTTGGCCAAGTCATATATAAAGATTGGTAGTCAAATGGGGAACAAAATATGAGCTTGCTTAATGATCTGCAAGCACCATAAAACCCCCCAAAGAAGGCCTTTTTTGGTAAAAGCTGGAGGAGATTGGGGCCTCAGGGCAGAAGAAAAAATGGTGCTTCCTTCTCCTTGTTCTCTCCAATTTAGAATGGCTGGATCTAGAGAGCCAGCTGTAAGCCTGTTTACCCGACCAACTGTGTGGGCAAGGATGGCCAGCTTGCACCATATGCTCAGGGGTGGGCACTGAGCTGGGCATAGCGGGTGAACTGGGTCCAGTAGGCCCTGCCCTGTGACACAGGAATTGGGAAGGGGGCTGTGTTAATAGATGCAGGATGTGAAGGGCATAGTAGGTCCACCTGCTCATAGAACATGGTCCAGTGATCACCCTGGGCTCTGATCAGTGACAGGAGCTCGTCCCTCTCTTTGGGGAAAGCTATTACAGGAGGGAATAGGCTGAGGCACTGTGAGTGATAAAAGGGATGACAATTCCTCTAATCCTATTGTGAGAGAGAAAAACCAGAGAAAAGCAGAAGGCTTTCCTCCTCTAAAAATCAGAAAATATATTTTCAGTGACCGTAAAGATTCTCCATACAGTTCCTCCTTTCCTTACTTACATCCTGAAGCCCACCTCAAAGGAGTGTCGGAGAACATGAAATGATATCCAGAGGACCTCAAGATCAGAGATTAGAAAGCCCAGTATAAATACTGCATTCCCTCCCCGCCCGTTAAAATCTACTGGTAACTTCATGGAATCAACCTATTGTAATCAGTCCTCAAGCAACATAAACCAGCAGGTAGCCCTATTTCAATGATGAAAATTTGGAGATGGAGAAATTTATTGGGAAAAGCATTTAATTTCCTTTCCGGGCTGTAGGCTGTATCTTCTCATTGCAAAAGCCTGCGTGCTTTCAGACATGCACACGTCTCAGACGGACTACTTAGGGACTGGAGGCAAGCCCGTCTTCCAAGGTGCCTGATCTCAGGACATTTCATATGAGAGAAAAATACAAGCCTATTTGGACGGGCGGCAAGCTGAGCGGTGCTCCACCTTCTTGCAGCTTTTCTGTGTCGGCAGCCTGGCGCTGTCAGAGCGGCCCTATCACACAGGAATGCAATAGAGCATTTTTAAAATACAGATAGGGAAAAAAAAAGAAATTAAAATACAAATCAACCACTCAGTTATTATCACTGTCATCATTTTTAGGTATCCTTTTCCCCGGTCTCCGTGTGTATGTGCGCGCCTGTCTCTGCGCGCGCGTGCATGTGCCTGTGCGCATGCGTGTGTGTGCGTGCCTGTGCGCATGCGTGCGCCTGTGGGCGTGCATGTGTGCGTGTGCGTGCCTGAGTGCATGTGAGTGGGTGTGTGCACGCGTGTGTGTGCTTATCACATCACAGCTCCTCTCAGGTCATATCCTACATACTAGTTTACGTGTGTATCGATCTGCTTTTAAAAAAAAGACAAGTATATTATGGTCAGTTTTCTGTGACCTGAAATATTTATTTATTTTTTTTTTTTTAAAGATTTTATTTATTTACTTGAGAGAGAGAATGAGAGACAGAGAGCATGAGAGGGAGGAGGGTCAGAGGGAGAAGCAGACTCCCTGCCGAGCAGGGAGCCCGATGCGGGACTCGATCCCGGGACTCCAGGACCATGACCTGAGCCGAAGGCAGTCACTTAACCAATTGAGCCACCCAGGCGCCCCACCTGAAATATTTTTGTATAAATCATTTTCAGTGGCTGCCGGGGATTTCAAGGTGGGGATAAGCCATGGTTTCATTATCCACTCTCCTGGTGGACGTTTGGATTGTGTCCAGTTTTTCGCCATTATAAACAATTCTGGAAATGAAAATGGTTTTAGCTGTTTTTTTGTGTACATCTCTGATTAATCACCCAGGATAAATTCTTTGAAGTGGAATTGCTGCGTCGAAGAGTTTGCAGACTTTTGAGGTTTTTCGCACAGATACTTGACGTCACATTGTACTCGTGTCCTGCGGCAACAGTCCAGTCTCTCAGGAACATTCCATGACTGGGCAGTATTGGGTCATCAGCATACCACTCATTGTCTGATTGACGGGTGTGACACTTTCCTTAGGGGCTCTCCCAAGAGGCTGAGCTTCACTTCCCACAAAGGTCAGTCTGGCTCACACATTCTTTATTGCTTCTTCCGCGCCCCGTGTCTCATTACCCTGTCTTCCTCCTTTGTCTTCCCTGGGATCACTTCCCAAGTAAACTCCTTGCCTCCAAGTCCTTATCTCAGAGACTGATTTAGAGGGAACCAGCACCAATTTTAGGGAGTCCCAACTAAGGTGGGTAGGAAGACACTGGAGGAAGGGTCCATTCTGCCTGACTTAGTCCTTTGGGCTACTCTTAACAGAGTACCACAGACTGCGTGCCTTATAAACAACAGGAATTTATTTCTTCCAGTTCCAGGCAAGAAGTCCAAGAGCAAGGTACTGGCAGATTTGGAGTCTGGTGAGGGCCGATTTCCCCACAGATGGTGCTTGCCGGCTGTGTCCTAACGTGGCGGAAGGGACCGGTGAGCTCTCTACAGACCGTTTGGTAAGGGTGCTAATCCTACTCATGAGGGCTCCACCCCCATGACCTAATAATTTCCCCAAGGCCCCACCTCCTAATACCATCCGGTGGGCCTTTAGGATTTAATGTATGAATTCCGGGGGAACACAAACGTTCAGGCCATAGCACTAGTGAGCGTGGTCGTAGCAGTAGTTGTTGATAAGTAATAATGATAATAATATTAAAACATGGTAATGGTGTCGAGGCTTCTTGTGTGCTTAGTGTGTGCCAGGCACTGTGATAAGCTCTTCACGTGCATTAGGTCCCTCAATCCTCACACTCCACAAGCATGTGCTATTTTTATTATCACCCCATGTGATGGGTGAGGAAACCAAAGCTTAGGATGATCAGGGAGCTTGCTCTAGACACCTGGTAAGAAGCAGCAGAGCTGGGATTCAAAATTTGGCCCCAGGACCTGTGTTCTCAGAGTAGGGGCCACCTGAGAAGGAGACACCTGAGCTGGGACAGCCAGCTGGGCAAGGAAGGAGCAGGAGCAAAGACAGGCTGGGGCATGGTGAGTCTTGCAGAGGGGCTGGCAGGGAGAGTGAGGTGTGTTGGGAAGGGTCACCATAGAAAAAAGAAATGGAAGCATCGGGTCGGGCCAGGCTGTGGTAGGCTTCACTCACCCTACTTAGATCTTTGGGCTCAGAGTGATTGCATGGGGACAATTTTTAGCACAGTATGCCGTGCTCAGACCAGTGTAGCAGAGCAGAGTAAGGGATAGGGATGGGAGAGGTGGCAGGAAACCAATTAGGGAACAATTGTGATTTCATTTGCTTCGATCCTGCCATTCTCCCAACTCCCTTTGTGGAGGCAGGTCGGGACTGGCAAAGGAGCTGAGCAGGTTCCCTGGGATGTCCCTTTCAGCAACTGGCTGCTTTTCCTAGAGAGAAGACAGCTTTACAGAGCAGCCCACAGACTGTCCTGATCTATAAATAAGCCTTATCTGTCTCCATTCACCCCCTCCCCCAATGCTTTTGGCAAAGCCTTTTCTAGAATTCAGACAACCAGAGAGATCTCCAAAGCCTCTGCTTGGTGGGGGTGACGAACGGCCCAGCAGTTCTGAGGGATGGAGTCGGTGGAGTTGTGCACGTTTGAGCCAGACAGGACCTTGAGAGAAGGGAAACTGAGGCCCAAAGATGAGAGCCTGGGTCTCCTAACTCCTTGTTCAGTCACATGGCCCCACCTTAAGCCCTTTGCTTTAGCTATTTTTGTTGCCTACAAATGTTCTTTCCCTAGAGAGTCCTTTAGATTGGACCCCTCCTTCTTCAAGTCTTTTAAAATATCACCTTCCCAATGACTATTACATCCCTATGACTTAATTTATTTTATAACTGGAAGTTTGCAGTTATTGACCCCCTTCCCTCATTTTGTCCATCCTCCAGCCCATCTTTGTCTTTCCTCCATGTTTATGAGTTTTGTTTTGTTTGTTCATTTGCTTTTGTTTTTGTTTTTTAGATTCCATATATAAGTGAAATTATACAGTATTTGTCTTTCTCTGTTTGACTTGTTTTACTTAGGATAATGCACTGAAGGTCCACCCGTGTTGTGAATGGCAAGATGTTGTTCTTTTTTATGGCTGAGTAATACTCCATTGTATATATATACACCACATCTTCTTTATCCGTTTACCCATTGATAGACATTTAGGTTCTTTCCTTATCTTGGCTATGGTAAATAATGCTGCAATGAACATTTGGGTGCATAAATCTTTTCGAATTGGTGTTTTTGTCTTCTTTGGATAAATACCCAGAAATGGAATTGCTGGATCATATGATAGTTTTATTTTTAATTTTTTGAGGACCCTCATACTGTTTTCCACAGTGACTGCACCAGTTTACCATCCCACCAACAGTGCATGAGGGTTCCCTTTTCTCTACATCCTCATGAACACTTGTTATTTCTTGTCTTTTTAATTTTAGCCATTCTAGCAGGTGTGAGGTGATGTCTCATTGTGTTTTTGCTTTGCAGTTCCCTAATAACTAGTGAAGTTGAGCATCTTTTCATATGCCTGTTGGCCATTGTCTTCTCTGGAAAAATGTCTATTCAGATCCTATGCCCATTTTTTAAGCTTTTTTTTTTTTTTTTTTTGCTATTGAGAGTTATAGGAGTTCCTTATATATTTTGGATATTAATCCCTTATCAGATATATGATTTGCAAATTTTTTTTCCCATTCCCATTGCCTTTTCATCTTGTTGATGGTTTCCTTTGCTGTGCAAAAGCTTTTCATTTTGATGTAGTTCCACTTATTTATTTATCTTTTGTTGCCTTTGCTTTTGGAGTCAGATCCAAAAAGTCATCATCAAGACTAATGCCACAGAGCCTACTGCCTATATTTCCTTCTAGGAGTTTTATGGTTTCAGGTCTTACATTCAAGTCTTTAATCCATTTTGAGTTAATTTTTGTGTGTGGTGTAAGATAGTGGTCTGGTTTCATTCTTTTGCATATTATTGTCCTGTTTTCCCAGCACCATTTATTGAAGAGACTATCTTTTCCCCATTGTATAGTCTTGCCTCCTTTATCATAAATTAATTGATCATGTATGTGTGGGTTTATTTCTGGGCTTTCTATTCTATTCCATTGATTAATGTGTATTTTTATGCCAGTACCATACTGTTTTGATTACTATAGCTTTGCAATATAGATTGAAATCAGGGAATCTAATGCCTCCAGCTTTGTTCTTTCTTAAGATGGCTTTGGCTCTCAAGGGTCTTTTATGGTTCCAGATAATTTTTTTTTTCTGTGAAAAGTACTATTGGAATTTTGGTAGGGATTGCACTGAATCTATAAATTGCTTTGGGCAATATGGACATTTAAACAGGATTAATCCTTCCAATCCATGAGTTTGGAATATCTTTCCATTTATTTGTGTCATTTTCAATTTCTTCATTAATATCGTGTAATTTTCAGTATACAGATATTTTACCTCGGTTAAATTTATTCCCAGTTTTTTTTTTTTTTTTTTTTTTGGTGCAATTGTAAATGGGATTGTTTTCTTAATTTCTCTTTCTGATAATTTGTTGTTAGTGTATAGAAATACAACTAATTTTTGTATATTGATTTTGTACCCTGCAACTTTACTGAATTCATTTATCAGTTCTAACAGGTTTTTTAAATTGTTTTGTTGGATTCTTTTTCTTTCTTTCTTTTTTTTTTTTTGCATGTGTATCGTTCCTTAGGGTTTCCTACATATAAAATCATGTCATCTGCAAATCGTGGCAGTTTTATTTCTTCCTTTCCAGTTTGGATATCTTCTATTTCTTTTTCTTGCCTAAATGCTCTGACTAGGACTTCCAATATTATGCTGAATAAAAGTGGTGAGATTAGGCCTCCTTGTCTTATTCCTGATCTTAGAGGAAAACCTTTTAGCTTTTCACTGTTGAGCATGATGTTAGCTGTGGGCTTGTCATGTATGACCTTTATTATGTTGAGGTATGTTCCCTTTTTACCCACTTTGTTGGGAATTTTTATCATAAATGGATGTTGACTTTTGTCAAATGCTTTTTCTGTATCTATTGAGATGCTCATGACTTTTGTCCTTCATTTTGTTAATGTGGTGTATCACATTGATTGATTTGTGGATGTTGAGACATTCTTGCATCCTTGAAATAAATCCCACTTGATCATGCTTAAGATTCTTTTAAAGTATTAAATATGGTTTGCTAATGTTTTGTTGAAGATTTTTGCATCAATGTTCATCAGGGATATTGATCTGTATTTTTATTTATTTATGTATTTATTTATATACCAATTGATTGTTGTGTCCCTGTTTGGTTTTGGTATCAGGGTAATGCCAACTTCATAAAGTGGGTTTGGAAGCACTTAAAGATTCTTTATTAATGCCAAATATTTGAAAATGAAGGCAAATTAGAGAAAAATTCCAATAAAATATTTGAATAAAAGTATTTAGATATGGATCTCTACCTCAGAGTTCCTGATGACAACAGAGCTGTGATTTGTAGGCAAATCTGAGAAGTGCTGAGAGGAGAATAATGGCTATGGGTCAGGGGATGACACCTTGGAGTGTGAGCAGTCTTTATGCCTCAGGGTCCTCTGCGCTGCCTGGTCCATGGGAGGCTTTCAGTGGAGAATTACATTCAAGCCTTCTAGTAGTGATAGAGGGGCAGGAAGCAGGGGTCATTATTCTTATTTTACAGATGAGGAGCTGATACCTAGAAAAGGGTGAATTGCCCAAAGTTCCCAGCAATGAACAGCCAGATTGGGCCAGACCTCATACCTCCTGACCCCCAGACCAGTGCCTTTCTAGTCCCCACGGGGCTGCTCTGTAACCACCACTGATGGGAAGTGAGTCAGCCGCTCTCCATTCATCCAGGTTCCACCCTATATCTGTAACAGTGGGTGTCACAGGCAGGGTAAATGGCCCCCAAGGATGTCTACCTCCCAGTTCCCAGAATTAGTGAATATGTAAGATCACATGGCAAAAGCATATGGAATTAAGGCTGCTAATCAGTTTACCTTGACATAGGCTTCTTATCCTGGATTATCCAGCTGGTCCAGGGCCATCACGAGTTCTTTAGATGGAAGAGGGAGGCAGGAGAGAACTAGGAGAGGTCAGCATGAGAAAGACACAGCCCAGTGCTGCTGGTTTAGAAGATGGAGGAAGGTCTATGAGCCAAGGAATGCTCTAGAAGCTGAAAAAGGCAAGGAAATGGATTCTCCCCTAGAGCCTCTAGAAAGAATACAGCCCAGCCAACACTTTGAGCTTTAGTTCACTGAGACTCAATTGGGACTTTTGACTGCTAAAACTCTAAGATAATAAACTTGTGTTGTTTTGAGCAATTAAGTTTGTGGTAATATGTTAGAGCAGCCATGGGAAATGAATACAACAGGTATTCCTGGATTCCTGGCTGGGCACCTCGGAAAAGAGCATTGTGACCTCCCTCAGTGAGGGGAGAGGTGTGGACAGAGCCCACCTGTTTATAATTAGTCAGCATGTTTAGTTTCACTGTGTACTGATCCAATTAGTAATTTATCCATCAGCTGTGATTAAATCACTTTTAGGCCAAGATCAGGTAAAATTCCTAGTGAAGCATTGGAGGAAAAATACCCTAAAGGGAGGCTTACAGTGAACGCCTATGACAAGCCTCTGAAGTGGGTATTGTTGTACCCATTTCACAGATGAGGAAACTGAGGCTCAAGAGGGAATTAGTACACTATCCAAAGTCCCATGGGGAATGGCAGAGTCAGGGCTTGAATCCAGGTTGGCCTGGCCTGGCTCTTCTCTATACTACACTCTCCAGCCTTGACTGCCTTCTTGCTGAATATGTTATAGAGGATTTTCAGATTTCCTCTGTGGAAACTTGTTCTCTGTTGCCCACTACAGTTCTTATGCTAAGTTACCAGACATTCTCTCTGTGTTGCCTGGACATTATCCTTTATTTCCCCCACAGATGTCTTGCCCCCTTAATTAGATCACACACTCTGAGAGGCCACGTTGGCTCCTTCTGAATTCTGCTCAGTGCCTGGAGCCTGCTGTAGGGGCTCACCAAATTCCTCCTGGAGGAAAGAATGAAGTCTGCCAGGAGAGCAGGAGAAACCCCTTCCTCTGTATTCTTGTTCTTTCTTTCTTTCTTTCTTTCTTTCTTTCTTTCTTTCTTTCTTTCTTTCTTTCTTTCTTTCTTTCTTTCTTTTTTTTTTTTTTTTTTAAGATTTGTTTATTCCAGAGAGAGAGAGATTGAGAGAGAGCGTGAGCAGGGAGGGGCAGAGGGAGAGAGAGAATCCCAAGCAGGCTCCACACCCAGCACGGAGCCCAGTGCCAGGCTCGATCTCAGAACCCTGAGGTCATGACTTGAGCCAAAACCAAGAGTCTGATGCTTAATTGACTGAGCCACCCAGGTGCCCCACCCCTTCCTCTATTTTCAATCTGTGGGGAATTTCCATCCCAGTCCCCTGAAATCCTAAACCCATTTTTGCAGTCAGTCGTCACTAGATATTATAGCAAAGGAATGTGTGTATTAGCCTAGAAATTCTTTTAGTAGAAAGTTGTTTTTTTTTTTTTTTTTTTAAAGATTTTATGTATTTGTCAGAGAGAGAGAGCGCAAGCAGGGGGAGCGGCAGACAGAGGGAGAAGCAGGCTCCCCATCGAGCAGGGAGCTTGACGTGGGACTTGATCCCAGGACCCTGGGATCATGACCTGAGCTGAAGGCAGATGCTTAACCAATTGAGCCACCCAGGTGCCCCATTAGTAGAAGTTCTAAAAACTCAACATTAAAGGTGCGAAATGCTTGGCAGTCTTTGATGTGCGTGAGGGAAGTCCGCTAGAATTTTGTCAGAGGGTATCTCTCTCTCTCTCTCTCTCTCTCTCTCACACACACACACACACGCACATGCACACACACACAGACACACACACACACCCCTGTCTTTATCAAATATGAAAGATTCTCTCTGCTTCCTCCATCCTCAAATAATGGTCGGTTTTAATTCCTGGGAGCCTCTCTGTTGCTGTCCTGGGTGGATTGGAGAAGTCTTTTGCTTTACTTTGCTCAGTAAAATCCTTTGAGTAGGATTCCTGCATCCCTTCATTGCACAGTGCTACAAAAAGGGCCGGGGAGTTTGGACAGCAATGTGGGGCAGGAGAAAATATACTGGGTCTGAAGCCAGAGGACTAGGATTTCTCCAAGGTCAGGCACCTAAATCCGTGGCCCTGAATACTCCTACCCCCTGTTTCCATGAAAGTTACACATATGAGTGTACTCAAAATCTACTTAATTGACAAGTTGATGTGTGTCTCTGGAATTGTTTGTGCAACCAACTGCATGTGAATCTAAGAGAGGCGAGGGCGTCAGAAGGGCGAGCTGGGATATTTTAATATTCAGTATTTCCAGACTCAGCAGGCAGCAGGCTAAATCTGTCCGCTGATGGGTAGACATAAATTATGAAACCACTCACGTAGGTTGAGAGGTTGCCTAGAGCTGGGGAAGGATCGCCACCAGTGTCTCCGCAGGCTGCCTGGGGGTGGGGTGGCTCCCCAGTCGGCAGGGATTGTCTGCGGGCAGGTGCATGATCACAGCGGGCCCCGCAGGAGCCCTGAAACAAGGTGGGCAGCGGGTTCAGAAAACCGGCCAGCACCCACGGGATGACCCCAGCTTTCTGTGTGGCTGGAGGGTGAGGCTGCCCCCTAGTGGCAAAGGTCCACATGGGGCTGAAGTTCAAGGGGTCTCAGGGACTCTGACCTGCTTCCTGCCCTGGGTTCTGATGCCTCCTTCCGCGATGGGGGCAGTGCGGGCTGGGGGTGCCTCAGAGTGAGGCTGGAGGCTGGGAGGCCAGTCTAAGCACCAAGGAGAGAAAACTGAAGGCTAGGGGTACGGTAGTTGGTGGTGGTGGATTGTGTCCAAGGGCCAGGGAAGAGAATGAAGAAGCCAATCGTTGGCAATAACATTTAACAAGTCAATAATAACCATTTATTGCTGATCTGTGTCTGCAGTGGTGCTGAGCACATGCCACATATTTTCTCCATTCCTCACAGCAACCCTATTCATTAGATACCGTTATTTCCCCATTTACAGACAAGAGGCAAAGAATCCAGTATCATCATTCCCATGTCTGTGGTGGTTAACGGTTGGGTAATACTTAATGTAACATAGGCACTTTACAAGCATTATCTCACGTAATCTTCATGCTTATTTTAGGACGTAGGTTTTATTATTCCTTATTTCCATTATATCATTGAGGAAGCAGAGGCTTAGAGAGGGTGTGTATCAGTTAGCATTTACAATGTAGCAAACCACCTCCCAATTTAGGGCTTGAGACAGCAATCCCTCATTTAGTTTTTAATGCAGTGAGTTGACAATTTGGGCTGAGTTCCCTTGGGCAGGTCTTCTAGTCTCAGCCGGTCCAGGGAGAGCATCATGCCTCTATGGTCAGAGGCTGGTCAGCGAGGCAGCTCTGCTTCAGGGGCTGGTTGGTTGTAGGCTGGGGTAAGGGTGGAGGCTGGTGCCTGTGTGTCTCATCAGTCAGCCAGCTAGCCTGGCCTTGTGGCTGGGCAGGGGTCTGAGAGGGAGCTTGGGAACATGCAAGGTCTCTTGAGGCCCTGGGCTCAAAACTGGTACAAGCTCACTTCTACTGAATTCTGTTGGCCAAAGCAAGCCTAGGATCAATGGACAGGGAATATCTCCTGATGGGAAGGGTTCAGTGAGTGTAGATACAGGGAGGGGTGGAGAACTGGGGCCATTTTTGCAATATATGTCTAGGTGGCTATGGGGAACAGGTCTGGGAAGAGATCTGGGTGAAGTGGGATTCGTGGGTGGAAAAAACAGTATGTGCAAAGCCCCCCCTAAGACTTCTAGGCGGGAAAGAGCCTGCATTTCTGGAAAGTAGACTAGGGTGCCTGGAATACAGGAGGAGAAATTTGGAGAAGTTAAGGATGGGGTGTTATTCTGAGCACTTCATCTGGGTTAACTCAATCCTCACAAGAACCCCCTGAGGTAAGTGCTGTGGTTACCTCCCCTCTTTCTAGATGGGGAAACTGAGGGAGAGGTCAAACACTAGTCTAGGTCACACTGCTAGAAGCAGCAGGGTCAGGGTCCCAATTCAATGGGTCCAGCTACAAAGCCCCCACCCTGAACCACTTGCCACACTGCTGGTACCCCAACAGGTAGGAGAAAGGACCTGGGAAAGAGGGGTTCCGCTGTTACAGTAGGAGGGCAGATGTCCGAACTACTTTCCCGAGAGGCCTGGAGACACTAAGGTAGAGACTCTCTCTCACCTCCTATTTGCCCAAGACTAAGACGGCTTATTTCTGTTTGGATGTGGGAAGGAGCTGGTCTTTCTGACTCTGTGACCCTACAAATAAATAAGTGCACAAGAGTGTCAGGTGTATTCACTAAGACACTTTTTCCTTAAGCAACAGAAACTGATTCCATCTAGCTCAAGTTTAAAATGAAGTATTTCTTTCTTTTTAAAAAAATTTTTATTTTATTTATTTTTTAAGTAGGCTGCATACCCATGGTGGGGCTCAAACTTATGACCCTGAGACCAAGAGTCCCGTGCTCCACTGATGGAGCCAGCCAGGCACCCCTGAAATAAAGTACTTCTTTTAAAGATTTATTTATTTATTTATTTGACTGAGAGAGAGAGAGAGCACAAGCAAGGGGAGCAGCAGACAGAGGGAGAGGGAGAAGCAGTTTTCCTGCTGAGAGAGGAGCCCGACATGGGGCTCGATCCCAGGACCTTGGGATCATGACGTGAGCTGAAGGCAGACTCTCAACTGAGCTGAGCCACCCAGGCGCCCCTAAAATGAAGTATTTCTTAGGAAAGCACTGGGAGAGTTCACAGAATCAGACCATCCCAGGAAGGATAAGAACTAGACAAACCCCTGGGACCTCAGGGGCAGCATTCGGTGGGCTCACTTTCTCATTTGCTGCCAGCCCCATCACTATGACTTACTGTCTACGTCTTGACTTCCCATGAGAGAGAATCTGGCACAGTTTGGGTGGCATGTTTTTATGCTGGACAACCTGGATCTGTCCTGGGAAACAGGGACATGAGCACAGCCAAGGCCACTGAAGTGGGGGAGCGGATCACTGTGAAGCCATCCTGCTTGGTGGCTATGCTTGGCAGCAGAATTAGCTCTAAGCACCAACTACCTACATCCATCTGGACAGTTCTAAGGACATACTTTTCCCAAGGAAAGGAAAAAGCTTTCCTCTTCCAGGGATCTAAAAGTTGCAGAGCTCCTGACCAAGCTCACACCCTTCAGCTTTACTGCAGATGTAAATTCTCAACAAGAGTGTTTGAATATGATTTTATTAATTGAGTTTTTCAAGGCTAGCAAATAGTTTTCATTAAATTATAACAATCCAGGGCGGATGATATCCTTAAGCTCAATTTTGCTGTGCGAAGATTATATTTGAGTGCTTTTCAATCCTGACTTCCTAAGTGATCGGGTTATAAAACATTTATTAGTGGTTCAAAAGCATTGCTTTTTGCAAATTCAGTATCTTCTCTAGGATAGATTTTAGGCAGACAGCTCTTTTTGGTAGAGTTCACGGTGTGGTGTGCAAAGGTGCTTCCTTGTGTTTACTGAGGGGCGAAGCTGGGCTCTGTAGATGGTCAGCTTCTCCTCTGAGCTTCATGTGTGATTTGCCCCAAGACTGAAAAGGCTACTTGCACAGATTAAATGAAATTCATGGTTTTCAAAAATAAGTTTGGCTACTTAAATTTCTAGATGGGAGGTTCTTAGAGATGGGCACAACTGGCTTCCATATAAATATTTTATAACTGCTCATTCCTATTCTTGACATAAATAGGATTTTCATGGGCATGGAGTCTATTAGGAGAGTATTTGGGGTGGGAATTTAAGACTCCACATACTCGTCAGGCCTGGATTCGCCATCAATCAATTCATGATATGACCTTGAGCAAACGTGCTTGTAGCTCTCTCTATATTTTGTTTATTTCACTATATTAGACTGGAATTGGTAAGTATCAGTTAGGAATGTGTTTAGCTACAAATAATGGAAAACCTGAAAGGGGTTTATTTTTCTAACGTGACAGAACAAGAGGCAGGGAGTCAAGCATTGGGATGTTATTGAGGACCCAGGCTCCTTCTCTGTTTCTGTGATCAGCCCGTGGTTTTTGTCCTGATGGTGGAAACTTGGCCGCTTCACCTTCAGAAGGAAGAAGAGGGAAGGGCAAAGGGAAATGCTAGCTGAGCTTGTTCCCCCTGTTTTCCAGAGTAACTAAGGTCCTGGAAGCCACCTCCCGCCAAATAGTCTTCTTACATCTCATTTGCCAGAACTGAAGGCCACCTCTACTCACAAAGGAACCTGGGAAGGCGATCCTTTTATTTGGGCATATTGAAGCCTTCAATGAAAACAGGGGACTGTCGGTAAGGAAAAATAACGAGCATGGGGTAGGAATTTAACTGTGTCCTTTTTATCCCAAAGGGGCAGAAGCAAACCATCACGTATTGGTTCGCTTGGTCTTTTAGCGGGGGGTAAGCACTGTGTGAACTGGTCAACTCAAGTACATTAACGTATGTGTGGCAGGCAGGAACTCTAGTGGAGAGATGAAGAAACAGAGTTTCTGAAGCATTGAGGAAATTGCTCAAGGTAGCAGAGAGGAAAGAATTAAAAAGTATCTCCTCTCTCTTGACTTCAGGAGGGCTGGATGAGTCTCAAGTTACTCTGAATCCTTTCTGTTGGCCTCCAGGGGAGGGGCTAAAGCATTTTCTCCCTTCTTTGATTCCTTACCCTGAAGAAGATTGGGCTTGGGGGTAAGGGAGGAGTCCCAGCGGCTCTCATGTGGATATTTGCGGGTGCTGGGACTCCTGTCCAGGCCTGTGCCTCCCTGAGGACATCATCATTCCTTCCCAGATTTCCTGGAGCAGAGTGCTGACAGGATCCTCCCTGGAACAGGGAGCAGGATGGCTTCCTCACTGTCCCCACCCCCCAAACTTCATGCTTGGCACCTGCAGTAACTGGAGAGAGATAGGGCAGGAGGCAATTGCTCCCAGCTCTCCATAGCAGGTCACATTGATAAGCTGGCCCCTACAAAGGGGCGACGTAAACAGTCAAGCACACAGTATCAGGGGGCCTTTGAATCACAGCTTCCTGGCTATGTGACTGGCAAATTGATCGCTGTACGTCTCAGTTTCCCCATCTGTGAAATGGGAGATGGTAACAGTACCTATGTCGTAGGGTTGTTGTGAGACTTTCCATACACAAAGCACTGAGAACAATGCCGACCAGAGGCACCGTGGGTGCGGGCTTAAGTCGGCTCCTTCTGAGTGTCCTCTCCTTCAGACATCTTTATGATTAACTGGCTTTTATAGATTCATTCTCTGGAATCTTTAAAGCCAAGTCTCCCGGGGTTGTTCTTAAGTTACTATTTGTTTTTAATGAATCCTGTAGTTATCAATTAATGCCTTGGTTCCTGCTGTTAATGCAGAGCAAGAAAAATAATAGCTGATTATTTCAGCTCTTACTCTTCCGCCTTTGGAAAATACAGATTAACAGTACGACATGAGTTATGCCCCCTGGAGTGGTGTCGTATGGTGGCCCTCCGCTTAGTCGACTTGGGAGGGATGGGTTGGTAAATAGTGAAGATCACTTTGTTTTCTTCACAGTTGGGGCTGAGCCTGCATGTTTTTCATCCAGTATTTTCCTTGGCACCCGCTCTACTTCCTATACACACATTTCAGTCCTGAGTGTATATGCGCGTATGTTGGTGAATTATATTTCTCAGCATGGATCATGGTGGGCCCGAGGGAGACCACCTTCTGTGTGCTGCTTTTCTGTGTGTCCTCTGTTACTGCCAGTAAAATGCCATCTGGGGACAAGAGGCCAAAGCCCCGGGTCCCAATCCCTGGTCTGCTATCACCTCAGGCCATGATATCGGGCAAGGGACTCTCCCGTGTGGGCCTTCAGCTTCCCCTTCTGCGAGATGATCTGTAGGTCCCTTCCAGCTCTGCAGTTTTCCAGGATTTTCTTTGAAAAGCGCAGCGTGCTAGGGAGATCTTGGTTTTGAAGTTTTCCTTTTGAGGATTGCCTTCATTTATTGGGCATCTTGTTGCTGAAACATACCATCAAGAAAGAACAGACTGAAGTTCCCTTTCCTTCCGAAAATGTGATGCTTAAATACAATTCAGTTTCCTGGAGCAGACACAGAGGAGTAGAAGTGGATAGGGTTTCTCCTGTCTTTGAGCAGTCCCAGAGGAGGCTGTAAATAGCAGGACATCCCTTCAACCAGATGGGCCTCTGAGCCTGGAAAGCCAGGCAGCCACAGAGAATAGAGAAATCCGTGACAGAAATGAGGAAAAGCTGTCTGCTGTGATGTTGGTTTATTCTCGCAGCTGAACATAGTTGGCCTGGAGGCCAGGGAGAAGAGGGAGATTAACCCCGGGCTGGCCGGCTGTGACGTTCCAAGTCACAGTCCGATCTGATGAGAAAATGGCCCAGTGAGCTGACTTTGGACACAGTACCTTCTTGAGAGCAGAGCCAGGCGCAGGGGACATTGGGACAGGGGAGGCTTAGCTGGCACTCAACAACCGCCCCCCCGCCCCGGCTTTGGTGGCTTTGCCTCATTTTTCCTGGTGCTACGAATAGCTTCAGGTACCCAGGTTTCTCGCTGCACCCCAGAGCCCTTCCCACACGCCTGCCTACCTTGGCTGGTCTTGATTTATCCAGTGACACTCTTGATCTCAAATGTTTTCCTTCTCCCTTCCTTTTACCATTAATCTTATTAAAATTTTACTGGCGGGATAGCATAGTGAGGTAAAAGGAGTCATGGCCTTTGGACTCAGTCTTGGATGGTGCTCTATCATGAGCTTTTGCTCATAACACTGGGGACTTGGGTGAGTTACTTGATTTCCCTCAGCCTCAGTTTTCTCACCTGTGAGATGGGTACAGTCATACATAACATAAAGAGTAGTTTCCTCTCATCCTTGGTTTTGTTTTCTGCACTTTCAGTTACCTGCAGCCAACGGTGGTTTGGAAGCAGGTGATCCTCCTGATGAATTAACAGAAAGTCAAAAATAGTCTACCACTGGGTCAAAATGTCTGTGTCATGCCCTCTCTTCATCTCATCACAGGCATTTTATCATCTGACATCATCACAAGAAAGGTGGGTACAGACAATAAGATATTTTGAGAGAGAGAACACATTCACATAACTTTTACTACAGTGTATTGTCATAGCTGTTCTATTATATTATAATCTCTTACTGTGACTAATTTATTTTCTATTTTTTTAAAGATTTATTTATTTGAAAGAGAGAGAGAGCACGAGCACACAGGGAGCGGGAGAGGGAGAGGGAGAGAGAGAATCTCAAAGCAGACTCCCTGCTGAGCCCAATGCAGGGCTCAATCTCATGACTCTGAGATCATGACCTGAGCTGAAATCAAGAGTCTGACGCTTAACCGACTGAGTCACCGAGGTGCCCCTACTGTGCCTAATTTATAAATTAACCTTTATCATTGCTATGTATATATAGAGAAAAACATAGTATATATAGAGTTTGGTACTAACTGGTTTCAGGCACCTGCTGGGGGTCTCAGGACGTATCCCTCGCAGGTAAGGGGGGGTGGCTACTGTGGCATTATTGAGAGAATTAGATGAGATGTGAAGGTTATCTCAAAAAGGAAGCCACCACAAGAAATGTTATTTCTTCCTTCTTGTCCCATCTTATACTTCCTGTGTGTTAGAATCTGGGGAATTTAAAAAATACTCGGATGCTTCAGATCCACCCCATCTCCCGGTGGGAATCAGTACTCTTTAAAAGCTCCTCAGGTGACTGTTGCAACACGAGTTAAGACCCACTGCCCTCAGGCATTGCTGATTAAGAGTTTGCGCCCTGTGCCTAGTGCTACTTCTGTTCCCATCCCATTGGACCTGACTCCCAAAGTCAGTTTATCTTCTGTCTTTTAATCTGACAAACAGCAGGTGATTAATCAAGGTTTGTGCGCTGGATCCCTCCCTGAGTCCTGGATATTTGTTTTCATTGGCACCTTGACAGGAGTAGGGCCATATTCTTTTCTGGAACTAAGGGGAGGGCAAGGGTGGATATTTACTGAAATGCTGTGGCAGAGATGGTAGGCTGAAACGAGACATTCTCTGGGACGTTGGCTGAGAATCCGAGGGGCCAGGTAGGACCGGTGAACCAGCTGGGCAGACTTCCTGTCCTCCTTCAGCAATGCTGAAGCAGGAAGCAGGCAGCCAGCCCAGGACACACTTGGTGAATTTAGAAATAAGGGGGTTGGGTCAGGATGTGCCTGACCGTGTGGTGTGGCCTGGGAAGGGAGGCAGGTGTTTATGACTGACAATGGCTTTCTGAGTTAGTCCTTCTTCCTCCCAGTTACATCTTGCAGGAGGACTTCAACCTGTATACTCTTGACCCACCCAGAGGTCATCTAAAGATAATTTCCATACAGCCCAAAGCTTCCTGCATCTCTCTGCTTGGGGGGGTTCTCTGGCCATGGGAGCTCGGCCCTCACCTGGTGGCAGGCTGGAAGTATTGGGAAATTAATGGTTTGGGTGCTGCCTTCACATGGAGGAATGTCAGTGGGTAGATGAACCCTCCAGCTTCCCTGCCTTTTGGTGGGGCAGCCCTGAGGCATGTTCTGCAGTTTCTCAGAGGGTCTCCTGTGGGACAGATGCCACAGTGACAGCACTCTCATCGTGAACCCTTTGCTGGCTTTCCTCCCTTCCCTGTCTCACTTCCCTTCTGGAGTCTTCATGGATGGAGAGAGGAAGGAAATCATGGTAAGGGTGGTGCTTCCAATCTGCAGGTTGTGACCCATGAGGGAGTTGTGACATCCATTTCTACACATTGAGTGTGCTACACATTGTAAGGGGACACACTGTTATATGAAAATTTCATTTCAATTGTGTGTGAATATATTCACATTCTGGTGAAATATATTTCTCAACATGGGTCATGGTTAAAAATTTTGAAATCATTGCCAACCTGGGCCTCTGTGGTTTTTATCTTCCGAGGATCCATTCTTCCTTTTTCCTGCAGTAATAGCCCTGCTATTCATGTAACCACCTCTCAACAAGGAAAGGGGACTGTGCCCCTAATTGGACATAGTCTTGGTGGGACCATCAATCAAGGTGTTGCATCATTCCTTGGGCAAAAGATGGTGTCATGACCCATGACAGGTCAGTGATGATTGATCCAGGGAATTTGAATCTAGAGAGGACACACGAAAGGGCTAAAAATAGTTAAAGATGCTTCATTTGAAGGGGATGGATGTCTGGACATTAACATCTATATGTTTCCTGCTACCTAGATCTCTGAACTTCCTTAATTTTTTTTTCCCTTGTAAGATTCGGTGGTTGAGCTGTTGGGTTGGTTCTGTGAAATACCTGTGGATTGCTCCCTTCCTTCTTTCCTTCCTTCCTTCCCTTTCTTCTTTCCTTTCCCTCTCTTTCTTTCTTTCTTTCTTTCTTTCTTTCTTCCCCTCCTCCCCCCCCCCCCTTAGGCAGGTAGAGCTGTCTTCTGTTGCTAGAAAGCAAAGAACCCTCCCACACCTGAGGACTTTGGAATTAGCTGAGCCTAACTCTACTGTCACTTGCCTGTGTGGCTGGAAAATTACTTCTCTAAGCTTCAGGTTCCTCTCTTGTAAAATGAGGATAGTAACACCAGATTGGAGGATATAGAGGATGTTTATATGGCCATTGGCCCTAGACCTTCAATTAATGGCAGCCACTATTGTGAACCAAATTTTAATCATCTCTCCTTTACTAGTCATGACTTTCCACTTATTAAATATCTGCAGAGTGGATGAATGAATCCATATGACAAGGTAGATTTTCACAACTAAAACCCATAGCTGAATTTCTTTAAGGAGTTACAACCCCTTGGGTATTAAACATGTGAGTTATTGTTCAAAAACTTAATATGGGGCGCCTGGGTGGCTCAGTTGGTTAAGCGACTGCCTTCGGCTCAGGTCATGATCCCGGAGTCCCGGGATCGAGTCCCGCATCGGGCTCCCTGCTCAGCAGGGAGTCTGCTTCTCCCTCTGACCCTCCTCCCTCTCATGCTCTCTGTCTCTCATTCTCTCTCTCGCAAATAAATAAAAAATCTTAAAAAAAAAAAAAAACTTAATATGAGGAAAATCTCTGAGACTTGGGGTTAGGTCTAACTAAGGACAACAAAAGCAAAGTCCATAAAAGGAAAATTTATAAATTAACATTATAAAATTGAAAACTTCTGCTTGTGAAAGACAATGTATAAGAGTAAAAAGGCAGCCTAGAGACTAGGAGAAAATATTATACAAATCACCTATCCAACAAAGGACTTGTATTTAGTATATATAAGACCTTAAAAACACACAACCTAATTTAAAAATGGGCGAAACACTTGAACAGACATATGACCAAAGAGGACATATGGAGGGCAGAGAAGCACATTAAAAGATATTCAACATCATTAGGCATTAGGGAAAAGCAAATTAAAGCCATAATGAGACCCAATTACATACCTATCATAATGGCTAAAATAAAAATACTGACAATATCAAGTGCTGAGAAGGATGCAGAGCAACTGGTACTCTCCCACATTGCTGATGGGAATAAAACATGGCTCAACTACTCTGGAAGACAATTTGGTGTTTCTTATAAAATTAAACATACAGTTACCACATGGCCTAGCAATCCCACTCCTGAGAAATGAAATGAAAACTCATGTTCACACAAAACCTGTCTGCATATTTACAGCAGCTCTGATCATAATCATCCCAATCTGGAAGCAATTCCAATGTCATTCAGCAGCTAAATGTGTATGCAAACTGTGGTCTATCTGTACAGTGTGCTAAAATTCAGTAATAAAAAGGAAGAACCTAAGAGGGATCATGCTGAGTGAAAAAAACCCATCTCAAAAGGTTACCTACTGTATGATTCCATTTGTACAGGGGATTAGGGGAGGATCTTGAAGGTTTGGCAGTAAAGAGAGAGCACCAAGGAGTTTTTTTGGGGTGATGGAACTGCTCCATATCCTGATTATGGTGGTGGTTACATGTGATTACATGAATCTATACATGTGTTAAAATGCATAGAACTGGGGCGCCTGGGTGGCTCAGTTGGTTAAGCGACTGCCTTCGGCTCAGGTCATGATCCTGGAGTCCTGGGATCGAGTCCCGCATCGGGCTCCCTGCTCGGCAGGGAGTCTGCTTCTCCCTCTGACCCTCCTCCCTCTCATGCTCTCTGTCTCTCATTCTCTCTGTCTCAAATAAATAAATAAAATCTTTAAAAAAAATGCATAGAACTGTAAATCAAAAAAGATCAACCTTCTGGTATGATAGTTAAAAAGCCCTTTGCATCATGTAGAGTGAGGTTGTATTCATTTGGATATTTTCATATCCTGTAGATCTACTCCATCCAATACAGTAGCCACTAGTCACATATGCTAGTCCCATTTGAGGTGTGGATAAGTATCAAGTGCACATCAGATTTTGAAGACTTAGTACCAAAAAAAAAAAAAAAAGACATGCATAAAAAATAATTTTTTTATGTTGATTACATGTGGAAATAGTACTATTTTGGAAAGATTTGGTTAAATAAAACTTATTATTCATTAATTTCACCTCTTTCTTTTTACCTTTAAAAATGTGGTTACTCGACACTTATAATTACAATATGTAGCTTGGGTTATATTTTTATTAGGCAGTGCTGCTCTGGATGACATAATCAGGGAGGAATGGGGAGGTCTGGATTTTTCTCTCTTCATCTGGATCGGCAGGTGTAGGATTGACCTACTCAGGGCTGAACAAGACGCACCCAGGCTTCTGCATTTGGGGTCCCGCTCACTCCCTCCCAGTCTATCTGAGAGGTGAAGGCCTCTCTCCACATCCCCTTCATTTCCTGTCTGTCTGGCTTCTGCTAAGCTTTGGAGGAGAAGCAGGTGAGGCCAAGGTGAGACGGGGTTTATCAGAGGTGGGGGTCAAGTGATGGGTCAGATGCTGGAGAACATCCGGCTTTTGTTAGATTTGAGTTTGAATTCCATTTTAGCCACTAGTTAGCTGTGCAGCCCTTGATCTATCTTAGCCCCGGTTTCCTCCTGTGTAGGAGAGAAAAATCGTTCCCGGAGGGGTTTCCCCTCCCGCAAGGGCTGTGGCGAGGGCGGACAGGAGAGAGCGTGGAATGCACCCAGAAGGCCTTCAGATGGTGGTCACTTTGCTTCTGCTTCTCTCCCACCTCGGGCTCTGGTCTCCCTCGCTCCCTCTCCCCCTCCCCCTCAGTGGAACCCCGCAGCACTCTGCCCAACTTTTCTCCCTGATTCAGCACTGAGAAATGCCAAGGCAAGCGTTCCCATGAAGCTGCTTGTCAGCAAACACCCACTCCTGCCTCCGCTCTCCCCTATGTGTCAGTGACGGGTTTGGACTCCACACGAGGCCCGGGGCCCTGCCAGCTCCAGGGCTGACTCACACCGACCCCGCTGCACAGAGACTTCAGGGCTGACTCCCGACCTATGAGATTAGAAATTGGAGCCTCCCGAACACTGCAACAATCCAGGGGAGGGAGAAGCCCTTCAACTGTCTACAGGCGTTCCTGCCGTATCCCTGGGTTCAGTTTCAAAGGCATAAAAGCCTTGGTTTCGAACATTTGTGCATCGTCTGTCTTTTTCACTTTTTTCTCCTTTTGCCTTGCATTTTTCACTTTTTCTCCTTTGCCTTGCCTTTTTCACTTTTTCTCCTTTGCCTCCTAACTAGCTGCTACTAGTTAGTCTTGTTGCATACATCTGACTGCTCAGTGTTGGCATCAAGGTAGGTATGGTGGAGCCTTATCGGCTGCATAGATTTTTATCAAAGGAGCTTTATTAAGTACCTGTTTGGGCTGGCACTATATGAGGCTCTGTGGAAGGGAAGTCAGACGGACAAGAGGTCTCTTGGGGCTCGCAAACGCAGTGCTCGTGGTTGCTACCTGGTAAGGCTATCCTGATCACCAGGACTTTAAGAGCTGCAAGGTGGTTCTGTCGGATCCCAAGGTCAGAGGGCCGTGTGGCTTGAGGACCTCAGGATTAGACCATCAAGAGAGAGGCCCTGTTTGGTGTTAGGGGGAGTATGGTATGGTGGTCTAACACTTGGCATCTGGCAGCCGTGGGTTGACATCTGGACTCTTCCACTGAGGAGCCCCCTGGCTGCAGAGCCTGATCTACTTAGGCCTTGGTGTCTTGGCTGATCCCTGGGGTCACAATACCAGTCTCACAGCTCATGGTGAGAAAGGGACACCTGCCCTTTATTGAGCTGCTGCTATGTGCCTTGTACTGCACCAAGTACTTTCCAGGGTTCGGGCCTCTGACTGTGTGCAAGACAGTATGTTAGATTTGGGGATAAAAATGAGTAAGAGGCTTTTTCCCCTGCACTTTTGAAGAAATTATTGTGGGTCAGTGTGGCTAGAGCAGGCTTGCAGGAGGTTGCTGACCTTAAGGTAATGTATCTGTCAGGATAGATCAGGTGATGGTGCAGAAATAGCAACAACAAATTTCTGCGGCTTAAAAAAATCAAGATTTCTTTCTCATTCATGCTCTTGGTCCATCATGGGTCAGCTAGTGGCTCTGCTCCCCCTAATTTCACTCTGAACCGGACAGATGGAACAGCCGCAGGTTGGAACATTGCTGGTTCTTGTGGCAGAGGAAACAGATCTGAAATTGGGAGGGTCTCACACCAGCAGTCAGATTCTCCACTCATGGGCCAGACTTTTAATAGGGTCGCACCCAACCACAGGGGCAGGGCAAGAAGTAAAATTCCATTAGGTACCCAGAAGGCAAAGAGCTGGAATTATTTGGTGAGCAGATGAATAACTACTCCAGCTGGGCAGGCTCCAAAGGATGGGAAGAAATCAGGTGAATATTGGCCGGGTGGGTTTGGTGGGGAGAGTAGAAGGATGAAGAAGATGAATTGGGGCCTTAAAGAGATGGAGGCTGGTAGGAGGAGTGGGGGGATGGGAAGCCATGGGAGAGACAGGAGGCAGAAATGTGCCAGGCACTGGGGGGAGGAATAGTGAGTCTGCCACTCTGGCTGGAAGAATTTAATACAACAGTTTATCGAATACTGACTTAGCTCCTATTGTGTATTACGCGCCGGGGATGCAAAGAAGGCAAAGCATGGTGCCTACCTTTGAAGAGCCTACAGTCCAGCAGGAGAGCTAGATTTTGTACATAGAACAAAGGGAATCAAAATATAAGAATAGCCAATGCTTATGCTTGCGAGGTACTCTTCCAGGATCTGTAACCTATTTGAACTCACATAATCATCATTGTAGCTTAACGAGGTGGATGCTATGATGATTCCCATTTTATGGGTGAGAAAACTGAGGCATGGGATGGCTAATGGATAGCAGAGGTGGGCATCAAATCCAGGCACTCTCTCAGTCCAGTTTCCGTGCCCTTAATCCTAAAGCTTCACTCTCCTGTTTTTTGTTTGATAACTTGTGAGTTGGGGCTGTGCCTGTAATCTTGGATGGCAAGTAGTTTTGCCTGGAGATCCAGAATGATAGATTGTTATTGGCTGCTTGGAGCTCTGTGTTGGGAAGGTTTCCAAGACCAAGCTGGGACTCAGGAAGGAGAGAATGATGTGATTAATTAGTAATGCCTGCCATGGCATGAGAGGTGGTATTGTCAGCACAATACACTTGGTAACCCTGGTCTATTTAATGCCTAGAGCAAAGTGGATTTCATCAGTTTATTAACAAATAGAATCAAAACCAAACAACTAATTCATTGACTGTTTGCCTCACTTTTCAATCTGTTTTCTTACTTCAAGGCTCCATCACGTTTATGGCAGCCTAGGTATTCCTTGTTGAAACAGGGAGCTTTCCTTCCTGGAGAGTAATGTTTAAAATATCAAAACTGTAACCCCTCAGGCAAACGTAACACCTTAATTGTCAAAACAACAAAAATATCAGCCATGGCCCATGTTCAATGCATCGCTCCCCTGGTGGGGTCATCGGCTGGGACGGCATGGCCATGATGATAACTAAAAAAGGATTCTGATTGCTGAACCTGATTGCTGTGCAAGGAAGAATTCATCAGCTAACTTGGGGAATTCAGCCATGAAAAAACCCAGCTGTAGCGTGGACCATTAGTGGAATTTCCTGCCTGGAAGTGTTGTAAGGCTGTCTCCCTGCACCCCCAGCCCCTGTCTCTTTTCTTGACTTTTCTTTCCTGGGTACCACTTCTAGCTATGCCCAGACTTTCACTTCTTTCATATTATTTCCCATACATTCCTAGGAATGGATCCCCAATCCAGTTGCATGGAGATATAGATAGAACTCAGAGCTCAGATGATAAATAGGTTTCTTCTCCTGGGTCAGATCTGATCAGTTGCTTGTGGCTACCGAAATGCTGAGTTGAGAGGGTTTGCAATAGATGCAGCCTGAAAGCCTACAGGGATTTATTAGTGATGTCTGCTACAAGCGTGGGCTAGGGACAATAATTTGTGTAGGCTCCCACTGGCTCTGCCAAGATGGAAAGCCTGCACTCTTCCTACAGCTGTGATGTTAGTGAATGAGCTTGTGGTTTGGTCCGAGGAGGTGCTAGTTCAAGTCCTATCTCTTCTCTTTCAGGGTGAATCTTGGATATGTCACTTACCTTCTCTCAGTCTTAATAAAACTTGAGTAAAAATAATCCTTCTTATAGAGTGGTTCTGTAAGTATTATAGGGATGATGTACATTCATTCAACACATATTTATTAAGCACCGTGGGAGGTGCTGGAGGTACAACGGGGGATACCCTATGGATTGGTTCCTGCCCACACAGAGCTTACTGTCTAGTGGGGATATATTTGCTTTCTGTTGCTGTAACAGATTACAATAAATTTAGAGGCTTTAAACAATATACATTTTTCTGTCACACTTTCTGTGGGGCAGGGGTCTGGGCACAGCTTAGCTGGCTCCTCTGCTCATGGTCTTATAAGGTTGGACTCAAGATGTCCACTGAGTGGTGTTCTGATTTGGAAGCTTGACTGGGGAAAAATCTGCTTCCAAGCTCATTGAGCTTGCTGGAAGAGTTTGATTTCTTACCATGGTAAGACTGTAGGCCTTGGTTTTAGCTGGCTGTCAGCTGGATTCCATCAGGCTATAGAACATTGTCTCCCTGTACCCCCAGCCCCCATCTCTTTTCTTGACTTTTCTTTCCCGGGTACCACTTCTAGAAGCTACCTGTAGAAGCTACCCATGGCAACTAGAGGCCTCTTGTAGGCCCCCTTGCCATATGGGCTTCTTCAACACAGCCAGTTACTTCATCAAGTCAGAAAGCAGAGTCTCCTGCTCCAGTCTGCTGAAACGGAGTATTATGTAACCCAACATAACCATGGGGGTGACATCTGTTCACCTTGCTGTATTCTATTGATTAGGAGAAAGTCACAGGTCCTACCTATATTCAAGGGGAGGGGATTATACCAAGGCCTGGGCAACAGGAAGTAGGAGTCATTGGGGGTCACTTTGGGGTCTCTCACTGCAGAGATATGCAAACAAGAGCTTGTTTATAAGAGAGTATCTATCTATCTATCTATCTATCTATCTATCTATCTATCTATCTATCTATCTATCTATCTAAGGGAGACCTTTACACAAGAATAACAATGGTGTTGTAAATGCTATAACAAGGGAGATTCAGAGTATAAGAAAGCACATATGGGGGCACTCAAACAGTTTCAGGGTCATCTGGACTTCCTGGAGGAAGGATTTTTTAAGCTAAGACCCAAAGGATGACTAGGGTTAGCCATATCATAGGATACTATCCAGATGCTACTTCTTTTCATGACCGCATGCCACGCAGAACCGGAACACGTCTTCAGATAAAGTCTTTCCAGTGCTTATAGTGAGAGCCTTTTCGTACTTGCTCTGGGATCTTTTCTTTGTTAATGTACCCCACAGAAAATCAGTTCCTGGGATCAAGTTTTACAAGATGACAAGGAGATGAGTACCAGGCTGAGAGCATGATGGTGGGACAGGAATGGGATTCTAGGGATTCTCTGTCCAGCTAGTGTCAGTTCCCACTGATTCTCCCTTGGAAGGAAGGGAAGCTGATGAAGGTTCTAAGACAGAATGAGGAAACCACTATCTGTTTCAGATTGGGCCAGTGGTTCAGGAACCTATGGCCTCACCAAAGCTTTTCCCATTCCATATAGATCTGTTTAGAAATAACGAGAGCATTGACAGTTGTCATCCAAAGTCATGTCCCAATTTGTTAAGCTTTTAATAGGCCTTACTTGCTGTATTGAGAATAATGCATCATAGTTTTGAATACTTGCTATGTGACAGGCACCCGCTAAGCCGTAAGTGCTTGAGCTGCATTATCTATCTCAAGAAGAAGCTTCCAGGATGCCTAGGTGGCTCAGTCAGTTAAGAGTCTGCTTCAGCTCAGGTCATGATCCCAGGGTCCTAGGATCGAGCCCCGCATTGGGCTCCTTGCTCAGGGTGGACTCTACTTCTGTACCTCCCTTCCCCTGCCCCTCCCCTACCCCTCCCCTGCCCCCCCCCCCCACGCACATGGGCTCTCTCTCTCTCATAAATAAATAAAATCTTTATTAAAAAAAAAAAGCTTCCTCCATGTCTTCTAACACATGAAATGCTGGTGGGAAGATTGTCTTCCCTTTTCCTTGCTGCCTATTAAAGCTCTCCTCATCCTGCACACTCCATCTCAAGTCCTACCTCTTCTAAGAAACTGGCCATGAGCACTCCAGTGCTTATCATCCCTCACCAAGCTGATCACCCCATCAGCCTGGTCTTCCATCACTTGTAACAAGAAGCATAGCATTTTGGTGCTCTGACTCACCTGTCCCTTTCTAGCTGCACTTCGACCTTATGATCTATCCCCCAGATAGTCTGACCACAATCAGCCTGGTCTCTCTGCCTGCAATTCCTGCCTGCTTCTGCTCCATCCTGGGCAGTGCGGACAGACTGGGTCTTCTCAAGTTCAGACTTGCATGTGTCACTTTATCACTCAAAAACTTGCAGTACCGGACTGTGCACACCGCTCCCGGGGAGTAGGGCTCAGCGCAGCGCGGTGCAGCTCAGCAGATGGGATCCGAGAGGGGAAGGGTGGGCTTCTCGAGAGCGTGGCAGCGGCAGCACCATGGAGAACGAATTTATGTATGATGATGATCAGAACACTAGTGAATGGCTTCTGCGCCACACTGAGCACAGACCTCAAGTGGCAGTCATCTGTGGTTCTGGGGTAGGAAATATGACCGATAAATTAACTGAGGCCCAGAGCTTTGACTACAGTGAGATACCAAACTTTTTCCAAAAGACATTGCCGGGTCATGCTGGTTGACTGGTGTCTGCGTTCCTGAATGGCCGAGCCTGTGTGATGGTGCAGGGCAGGTTCCCCATGCATGAAGGCTACTCGTGCTCGAAGGTGACATTCCCAGTGAGGATTTTCTTCCTTATGGGTGTGGACACCCTAGTGGTCACCAGTGCAGCTGGAGGACTCAACCCGGAGTTTGAGGTTGGAGATAATCATGCTGATCCATGGTCACGTCAGCCTACTTGGCTTCAGTGGTTTGGACCCTCTTAGAGGGTCTGATGTTGAAAGGTTTGGAGTTCGTGTCCCTGCCATGTCCAATGCCTCTGACCGGGATATGAGGCAGAAGGCTCGCAGTGCCTGGAAACAGATGGGGGAGCAGAGAGAGCGAAAGGAAGGTACCTGTGTGATGGGGGCAGGCCCCCCTTTTGAGGCTAGGGGCAGATGCTGTTGGCATGAGCACAGTACCAGAAGTTGTAGTTGGCAAGGCACTGTGGACTTCGAGTCTTTGGCTTCTCCCTCATCACTAACAAAGTCGTCCTGGATTATGACACCAAGGAGAAGGTCAATCATGAGGAAGTACTAGAGGCTGGGAAACAAGCTTCCCAGAAATTAGAACAGTTTGTCTCTCTTCTTAATGACCAGTATTCCACTGCCTACCAAAGCCAGCTAACCAGCCCTGGAGTGGTCTGGCCTCTCGTTAATGGGATCCAGGTAGCTACTACCTACTTTGGCCCCTTGCTGGGGTCACGTGCCTCTGCCCTTAAGTCGTAGGAGAAGGGAAAGGAAGATCCCTCTCCTTCACCTTCCCTGTTTCTCCCACCAGACCTTTGTGCACTGCCTCTTCTTGTGCTCAGTTGTCTCAAAGCAGTTATCACCCCCTGTTCTTCCCCCAGAGCTAGAGCCCAAGCCCTGCTGTGTATATGCCCCGGGTGTGACTTGGGCTGTTGAACTTGGCACAGTAACTACTGCTATCCTTTTGATACAACGCTTTCACATTCCTGGGGACTCAGTTCTGCCTCCTCCAAAACACTAGAGCCCACACAAGGGCCAGCCCAGTCCAATACCTCTTGGACTTTAGTATTACCATATTTTGAGAATAAAAAGAAAGATGGAGGAAAAAAAAACCCCAAACAAAAAACTTCCAGAGCCTAATCTTTAATTCACACCAATTTCTTTTTTTCTTCACCCCTCCCACCTTATTTTAGTAATCTCTACACCCGGTTGTGGGGCTTGAACTCATGATCCTGAGATCAAGAGTCACATGCTCTACCGACTGGGCCAGCCCAGGTGTCCTTAATCCACACCAATTTCACTCCCAGCAATTCATCCCAGACATATTGACCTACATGTGAAATGATGGCCGCCACACATACCGAGGGCTGGCTCACTGGCGGTAGCAGTGGATCGGAAGCAGCCTGCACACTCATCAATAAGGGCTTGGTTAATAAGATCTGGTACATTTGTAACTGTGGTTTTTAAGCCTGGTTGCACATTCAGGTCACCTGGGTGTGGTATATTAGGATGATCTCAAATTTTCTGCCACTTCTCCTAGGTAGAGTCTAATTCCCTTTCTCTTAAATAGGAATAGTCTCTTGTTTAGGGACTTGCTTGACCAATAGAAGGAGATCAAATAGATAGTCTGAGACCTTCAAGGCTGAGTTATAAGAAGCTTTGTAGCTTCTGTATTGGCCTCTCGGAACTTAAGCTCTGGGATGAGCCCGCTGCTATGTAAGAAGTCTGACGATCCTGAGGCCACCATACTGTGAGGAGACCCAAGTTAGCTTCATGAAGGGGGGTGGGTTGGAGGGAAAGAGAGAGAGAGAGTGCTTTATTCAGCCCCAGCCCAGGCCCTAGGCATATGAGTCGGGAAGCATTTTTGCATATTTTAGCCTCTGCAAATACGATGTGGACAGTAACCAAGGATTCCAGCTGATGTCCGAATCAAAGCCCCTGATCCATGGCTCCAATCAAACCATTCCTGCCATCTCTCAGCCATCCAGACCACCCCACCGAGGCCACCCCCCCGCCCCCAGTCACTGTGGAGCAGAGACAAGCTGTCCCCATGGTGTCCTGCCAGAATTCTTGGCCCTCCAAATTGTGAGCATAATAAAATGGTCATTGTTTTATGCTTCTTAACTTCTGAGGCAGTTTATTGCAGAGAGCGGATAGCTGGAACTCCTGGGGATCTTTCAAAATCTCCCCAGGCCATTCTAATGAACAAGCATGTTGAGAATCACTGGTCTATACAATTAAATGCTATCTATCCATTTGAAATGAATAAAGAAGCTCTCTTTGGGGTCACCTGGCTGGCTCAGTCGGTGGAGCATGTGACTCTTGATCTTGGGGTTGTGCATTTGAGATTACTAAAAAAATTAATAAATAAACTTAAAAAAAGAAGCTCTCTTTGTTCTGCTCTGGTATGATATCCAACTTATATTGTCAAGGGACAACTAGAAAGTTACTGGGACAATTTTTATACTATGCTACCATTTGTGTAGAAGAATTATGTAGGTATGGATTGCTTCTGGAATAATATATAAGAAAGTGGTAAATAACATTTTTGGTCACAGAGAGGGAGACTGGATGGCTGGGGATTTGAAAAAAAATTTTTTATACCCTATGATAGCTTTCATATTTTAAAACATGTATATGTACTGGTAAAGAAATTCTGCCTGTTGCTTACCAAATCCTTTAGCCTGACCTGGCCTCAAACTTCATTTATAGGCTTATTGTGCACTCCTCCGATTTTACACTAAAAACTGGCTGTGTTAAGCAGAATAATGTCTCCCCCACCCCCCACCCCGACTCGAGATGTCCTAATGCCTGGAACCTGTGAGGAAAACTTTACAGATGAGACCCAATTAAGTAGTTTGAGTTGAAGACGTAATCCTGGATGATGTGAGGGGCCCAGGGTAATCACAGGAGTCCTTGTGAGTGAGAGAGGGAGACAGAAGTCAGAGAAGGAGAGCTGGGGAAGTGAGAGGTTGGAGTGATGTGGTTGCTGACTTTGAAGATGAAGCTAAGAGGGGCCCTGAGGCAGGGAATGCAGGAGCCTCTGGAAGCTGGAAAAGGCAAGGAAACCGATCCTTCCCTCCCCAGAGCCTCCAGAACCAACGCAGCCCTGGGAACACCGAGATTTTAGTCCAGCAAGACCCATTTCAGACTTGTGACCTCTAGAACTGCAAGATAATCAATTTATGTTGTTTTAAACCACCAAGTTTGTGGTAATTTGTAACAAAAGCCATAGGAAACTAACACACCGGTGTTTCTCCAGATGGTGTTCAAAGAAACAGGCCTTTTGAGGGAATACTAATGAAAACAATTAAAAAGTTCTCGGAAGTAAAAAAAAATCACAAAACAAAACAAACCCAACAGATTATTATAGTTTTTAATCAAGTTAAATGAAATATAATTTACACACAAGATGTACAGCAAAATATATGCATTTTTTTAAAGATTTTATTTATTTATTTGACAGAGGGAGAGAGAGAGCACAAGTAGGCAGACAGGCAGGCAGTGGGAGAGGGAGAAGCAGGCTCCCCACCGAGCACAGAGCCCGATGTGGGGTTCGATCCCAGGACCCCGGGATCATGACCCGAGCTGAAGGCGGACGCTTAACCAACTGAGCCACCCAGGTGCCCCAAAATATATGCATTTTATGTGTACAGGTCAATGAGTTTGACATATATATACATCCACGTAATCTACCATCCCAGTCAAGATATAGAACATGTCCATTACGTGACAAATGTTTCCTTGTGCC
Source organism: Mirounga leonina (assembly GCF_011800145.1). Lineage (NCBI taxonomy): Eukaryota > Metazoa > Chordata > Mammalia > Carnivora > Phocidae > Mirounga > Mirounga leonina. Next base: position 65,309,644 of record NW_023270415.1, on the reverse strand, counting down.
CTTTCCTCTCCCTGCAGCATGTCCCTTATAACCACTGACTTGCTTTTTTCACTAGACAAATAATTTTTTTTAAAAGATTTTATTTATTTATCTGACAGAGAGAGAGACACAGCGAGAGAGGGAAAACAAGCAGGGGTAGTGGGAGAGGGAGAAGCAGGCTTCCTGCTGAGCAGGGAGCCTGATGCTGGACTCGATCCCAGGACCCTGGGATCATGAACTGAGCCGAAGGCAGATGCCCAATGACTGAGCCACCCAGGCACCTGATAAATAATTTTTTTAAAGATTTTATTTATTTTTAGAGAGAGAGAGAGTAGGGGGAGGAGCAGAGCAGGAGGGAACGAGAATCTCAAGCAGGCTTGGCACTGAGCACGGAGCCCAAATGGGGGCTCGATCCCACGACCGCGAGATCATGACCTGAGCTGAAAACCAAGAGTCGGACGCTTAACTGACTGAGCCACCCAGGTGCCCCTAGACAAATTATTTTTAACTGTGGGGTTTCACAGGATCTTTAATATATTGAGACGGTTGTGAATGTCCAAGGAGACGTGCTGTGATGGGAGGTTGCATCTCTACGTTGTTTTTGACCATGGGTCCTTTTGTTCTGCAGCATCTCACAGGATGCTTGAGAAATGCTTTCCTGCTCACCTGCTCAGCTCAGGCATTTCCTCCCTCTTGGAGTGCCCATCTCTCTCCTTCGAAAATGTACTCATGGATGAGAGCCTCCATGAAGTAGATCTTTCCCTCAGCTAAGTCTTATATTCTTTGTTTCTCATCTCCTGCAGCACACACATTGCATAATGGTTAATATTATAGCAATATTATATTTGCATTATAGGTACATGGTTGTATAGTCTTTTCTGAGGGCAGTGCATGCTAGTTGCTTTACTGTTACATGATTACCAAGAAATGCTCAAGTGTGCATCAGAGTCAAAGAAGCTATGCTCCAAAGTAACTGTTGAGCTGCCCTGGACTTGGAGGCCTCACTTGTTAAAACGTTTTTAAACTCTGCTTCAGCAACCCTAAGTGCATGAATTTAATAGGCTGATGGTGAATGACTCCCTCATCTTCCTACCCCATATCCAGCCCAGCACATTCCTGAGTCCTATGGCTTTTTCTTCTGAGTGGTCTCTCCCATCCTTAGCTTCCTTTCTATGCCCTCTGTCAGTGTCCTTGTTCAGGTTCTTACCCTGTCTCACCGGCATTTATTACAACAGCTTCCTAGATGCTCTCTCCACCCTCAGTCTTGCTCCTCCTCTCATCTATGTTCCAGTCTGATGCCAAGAGCCCGATCTTGTTCTTCTGCCTAAAAACCTCAATGCAGTTGCCCATTGCTTATAAGATCACATTGGAACGGCAAACTTGGTCCTCCCCACATGGGACCCTTTGCCTCTTAAGCTTCACCTCGTGTTCTTCTTTTCCATGTCCCCTCCGTTCCAATGACTGTGGCTCCTCACAGCTTCCTGGGCACACTGTGTCCTTCCACGGGGCCATGTTGTTCCTTCAACTTGGGATGCCCTTCTCCTTCTCCATCTGGCAAACATCTGGTCATTGGAAGACTGTTCCAAATATCACCCCAGGAAGACTTCTCTTCTTCCCAAGGTGCAATGAAATCTTTTGCTTCATTACATGTCAGTAGTAACTGACATGTAATGTCTTTGGCATGGCTCTTACCCAATTGCGTCTCAATTATAATGTATCGGTTTCGATGCTGTCTCCCTTGCTACAGTGTGAGGTGTGTGAAACACAGGTGACCCACTTCATGTTTGTATCCCCAGCACCACCAGAATGTATTTGTGACCAATGATGACCAACGCTTACTGAGTTTTTACCATGTGCCAGGCATTGCTCTAAGTGTCTTTGTTAGCTTGGTTATTTCACTTATTTCTCACACAGCCCTATGAGGAAGATTCTGTTAATGTTTCTGTTTTGCAGAAGAGAAAACTGAGCCTTGGAGCCCTCAGAGACTTTCTGATACGGCTATTTCTGTCTGTTTCAAGTGGTAGAACTTGTATTTGAAAATGGGTTCATCCATTTGTTCTCCTAATACTAGCTATTAGTATTTCTTTTCTTTTCTTTTTTTTTTTTAAAGATTTTATTTATTTATTTGAGACAGAGAGAATGAGAGACAGAGAGCATGAGAGGGAGGAGGGTCAGAGGGAGAAGCAGACTCCCCGCCGAGCAGGGAGCCCGATGCGGGACTCGATCCCGGGACTCCAGGATCATGACCCGATCCGAAGGCAGTCGCTCAACCAACTGAGCCACCCAGGCGCCCTCTTACCATCTCCATTTTAAAGATTTTATTTATTTTATTTATTTGAGAGAGAGAGAATGAGAGACAGATAGCAAGAGAGGGAGGAGGGTCAGAGGGAGAAGCAGACTCCCCGCCGAGCAGGGAGCCCGATGCGGGACTCGATCCCGGGACTCCAGGATCATGACCTGAGCCGAAGGCAGTCGCTCAACCAACTGAGCCACCCAGGCGCCCAGCTATTAGTATTTCTTGAATGAATGATTGAATAAGTGAATGAATGCATGAACACAGTCAGTTACCTGAGTATTTAAAGTGTGTATCTTCAAGCAGCAGACCAGACCATTTCCTTGGCTTGGAAAAGGGAGAGGAAGTGCCCGGGCAGAGGGGATAGCATGAGTGAAGCTTGAAGATAAGGGGGTGCAGACTCAGAGAAGTGAGAAGACGTGCCCCAGGATGCAGAGTAGTAAGTGGCAGAGTCAGGATTTGAACTCAGATGGGCCCTGAAGCTTGGCTCCTGCATCCAGGAGCCCCCTTCCCCAGGGAAATTCCAACGCTAAGCATTTCTGGTTGCAGGTTCAAAGAGTCAAGAGGGTGCTTGCCATCCCTTCCTTCACTGCCAACCGCCCACTCTCTCCTCGTCTCCAGACTTGAAGGTGAATGTGGCTGGAGAAAGACAAGAGGATGCTAATGTGTCACCAGGAGGGATCAGTGCTGCTGAACGAGCCCACGCTTCCCTGGTAGGTTCACTCTGTCTTCTACACAATTCCAAGCCTTATTCTTATACTTCCAGTATTCTCCTTCTCTCTCTCAACTCACAAACTTGATTCCTAGTTGAAGGAAAAATCGTAAACACTAGAGGAAACCTGTGGGAGCTCTGCCACTTTATTTACCAGCTTACTCATGTTGGGCACATATGTTCTACCTTCCCCAGGATTATTGGGCCGACTCTCCATGCTCCTCTGTGGGGCTGGCCTCTCTTGTGTGCTCCATTTCCTCTTCTGCCTATGAGAGCTTCATCAGCAATTCTTCCCTCTCCCTCAGGCAGTCATCTATAGATCACTCTCATCCACATACGCACATGCTATAATTTCTCCTTCCTGGGGCTTTGCAGGTGCTGTTCCCTTTACCTGTCATGCTATTCCAGGAAATATTTGCAAAGCTTGCCTCTTTGTTTCCTTTGGATCTTTGCACAAGTATCCATACTATGTAAAAGGGCAAAAATTGCGGAGCTACGCTCTCCTTTCCTTTTGGAAGCAAAAGAGAAAAATGTGAAAACAAAGATTAAAAAAATTGTTTTAAAGTGCAAAAATTTCACCCTCCCTATCCCATTTGTATTTTGCTTCATAGTGTTTATCACCACTTGACATGTATAGACTATTCATTTGATCCTCCAGCACTGGGACTTTTTTTCCTATTTTTTTATTGCTGTATCTCGGCACCTAGAATAGTATCGGGCACACAACAGGCCCTAATGAATGTTTGTAGAAAAAAATGATTCCGAGACTTCCCTTCCCTGACATCCCTGCTGGTTTGTAGCAATGCTGTGATTTTTCCTTACAAAGAGGGATGGCTATTCAGAAGGATATTACCACCCACCACTTTCACTCAGAAGTTCCTAGTGCAGAGCTTCTCTAGCTTGGATGTGCATTTGAATTGCCTGGGGCTCTTGTGAAAATGCAGCTTCTGAGGCAGCAGGTCTGGGGGTCCTGAGACTCTGCATTTCTAACCAGCGACCCGGTCATCTAAATGCAGCACATCGAGTGGGCCGGCTGCTTTGCTCAGTTTAAGCACCGTTAGTTATTTTTTTTCTTTTTTAAGGAATAGAGTGAGGATACATATTTACATAGTAGATTTACGTATTGACGATGTAAACATGACACTGAGTGCAAGCAGCTCTGTGGTCAGTGTGTCTGTAGCTGTAGGTTACTAAGTTTGGGTGGAGAGTTTCATCCATCATTATATATGCCACAGGAGGAAATGTTGGTAGTTAGTCTGTTGAATGAGGACTGTCCATTGTTCTGGGCAGATGTAGTTTAGTTCAGTTTAGTTTGGGTATGTGTGTGTACTTGTGCAAGAATAGTAGTATCGATGCTAATAAGTTTCCTAGCAATTGCCTGATGCAATTTGCCAGGTTTTGGCATGAAATCAATACGAAGACAAGTCCTGCCTTTCTGCTCAGAGGATTATTACATCACTTGGCTTCTGTCTAGAGAACAATGGTGAGTGCTTCCTATGATCATCACCAGGATCAATTAGTTTTAAAATCATAGAGACTCCCCACGCGGTGTGCACAGTTTGTGTGTGCGGCAGAGGGACCCAGCTGGAGAAGGGCAGGCAGAGACTGAAAACCAGCCTGCACCCCTTTGCCAAGCCAGGTGTTCTGGCTGGAGTTGCATTGCCTTTTTCACCTGGAGAGGGTGCCTTTTTGCAAACTGAAAGTACCTGATGTTTGATGACTCTGGTGCTAAAGTTAGAGCTGCAGAGGCAAATGGGGAGTGCTAAGCACAGCACTTGAGTTTTAGGGAAGTGGAGATACAGAGGGCCAGAGCACTGGTCTCGGTTCTTATCAGCATCTAACATTTATTAAGGTCTTACGATGCACGAGGCACTGAACCCATTGCTTTTCATACATTGTCTCCTTTGTTCCCTACTGCAGCAACCCCCAAAGTTAAGTAATATTATTATTTATTTCATCCTTGCTTACAGGGATGTAAAATTTGGAGAGGTTGAGTGACTTGCCTAGGGTCACAGAGCTCTGCTGAGTCTAATTTTTAAAAATGCGCCTCATGACCCTCCGGTAAGTATTAAATTAATTAAGTTAAATTCAAGTACAAATTGCGTCATGTCAAAGATTTTATTTAAGTCATTAATTAGTGAGAGAACTGGTACGATGTTAAAGTTTACCCAAAGAGCATTCGAGAATTTAGGTTAATGCAGGTGATTTAACCAAGAAATCTAAGAAAGGTGTGGTAGCCTGGATGATGCCCCTCCACCCTCCAAAGATGCCCACGTCCTGATGCTGGAACTTATGAATATGTAAAAGGGACTTTGCAGATGTAATTAAGTTGTGGATTTTGAGATGGGGAGATTATTCTGGATTATCTGGGTAGTCCGGTATCCTCACAAGTGTCCTCATACAAAGGAGGTGGGAGTATCAGAGTGACAGACAGAAGAGGGAAGTGAAGGCTAGAGCGATGTGCTTTGCAGAGGGAGGAAGAGGCCACAAGCTACAGAATGTGGGGGACACTTGAGGCTGGACAAGGCAAGGAAACACATCTTCTAGAGCCCCCAGGAGAACCTGGCTGACACTTGATTTCAGCCCAATGAGACTGATTTTGGACTTCTGACTTCTAGAACTAAGATAAATTTATGTTGTTTTAAGCCCTAAGATGTGGTACCTTGTTACAGCACCTGGAAATTAATACAGAAAGATTACTGGATTAGATAGAAAGGTGGTTAATGTCCAACAGGGCCATAAACCATAACCCGTGGAGCTAATTCTTCCCCCAGAGTTAAATTATTTGCATCTTTCCTGGACCAAAATTTACAAGTTAACCTCTGTCCCTACAGAGATGAAAATTGCCTGGTCAGTAGAAAGTCAAGTCCAACGCTGGTGTTCAACACCAGAAGAACACCCAGTACTCTCTCCTGGATATTCCCGAGTTTAGGACACTCTCCTGGATAGCTAGGAAGTGAAGGAGCTAGGATTTGAGCTGGGTTCTTCCAAGTGCCAAGCTTGGGCTCTTCACTGTTAAGGGTCATCCCTTCTCACTGACATTAGTTGGTAGAGTAGCAGGGCAGTCTGGAACAAAGAAAATTGGGCATAAGAACTGAGAACATAGCTCAAAGATTGCCAAGGGGAATTTCCCAACTCTTTCATGGTGCTTCTCCTGAACAGAGGACTTGCTCCCTTCCTCTCTCATGGTGGAAATTCCTACTCTAGGGACACCTGGCTGGCTCAGTCCATAGAGCATGCGACTCTTGATCTCAGGGTTGTAAGTTCAAGCCCCACATTGGGGGTAAGAGATTACTTAAAAATAAAATCTTTAGGGGCACCTGGGTGGCTTGGTTGGTCAAGCATCTGATCTGACTCTTGGTTACAGCTCAGGTCATGATCTCAGGGTCCTGGGATTGAGCTCCATGCTCAGCACGGAGTCTGCTTGTCCCTCCCCCCACCCACCTCTCACATTCTCTCTCTCTCTCTAATAAATAAGTAAATGAAATCTTTAAAACTAAACAAAATCTTAAAAAGAAAAGAAATTCCTGCTTTAGCTCTCTGAGAACTTAGAGTCAAGCTTTTAATAGGTGGTGGTTTAGATGGGTTCCCGGTTGGTGTAACTTGAGAGGTGTGGTGTGAAGCTGAAATCCCGCCTCTCCACTCCTCCCCACATTGTTTAGGAGCAAAGGTCCCTGAAAGTCCCTTCTTTAAAAATATGTTACTTGGTTAAGCATCATAACACCTTGCCTAGTAAATGCTTGATGAAAGTTTGAATTGCATGTGGTTTGGGGGGAAAGGAGGGGTGAAGACTTTGGGGTTGGGGAATAGCTAGCAGGAGCAAGTGAGTGGTGCCAAGAACTAGCATGGCCTTCTTAAGAGATGGTGCAGTGAAGGTCCTGACTGAGGTGGGGGACTTTTATAGGGAAGCTGGATCTGTGGTTGGACAAGTAAAGTGTGGGCCAGTGTCTTGAATGAGGGCTGCGGAGTGTAAGTTTACCTTATAAGGCAATTATTCTTGACACTGACTGTTAGAATAAACTGGGGAGATTTAAGAAATACTAACGCACCGACCCTATATTAGTTTCCTAGGGTTGCCACAAAGTATCACAGACTAAGCAAACAAAAATTTATTTATTATGGTTTTGGAGGCTAGAAGTTCAAGATCAAATTGTCAATAGGGTTGGTTCCTTCTGGGGCCTCTCCTTGGTTTGTAGTTAGCCATCTTTCCTTGTGTCTTCACATCGTCTTCTCTTTGTAACTGTGTCTAAATTTCCTCTTCTTATAAGGACACCAGTCAGATTGGATTAGGGTCCATCCTAAAGACCTCATTTTAACTTAATTACCTCTTTAAAGATCCATCTCCAAATATAGTCACATTCTGAGATACTGAGGGTTAGAACTTCAACATAGGAATATTGGGGGGACCCAGTTCAGCTTATAACAGACCCCACCCCCAGAGGCTGATTCAGGCAACCAGGAATGAGGCTGAGGCTTTGATATGGAAAGCCCCATTTTACTTAATGCTCAGGAATGAGAACCATTGCTGTGGAGTCTACACTGCAGGTAGATGGGAATGAGAGCTGGGGATGAAGTGGGCAGATCTGTCTGCCGGTGCAAGCCGTGTACCTGGCTCACAGGGAAGGCTTTGAGAAAATCATTCAAAGATGCTGAGTGTTAGTGGTTTCATCTGTAAAGTGAAGACAATTACTTTGCCTGCCTTCAAGCAGGAGGCTGGACTGGATACTTTTTGAGGTTTCTTTCAGACCTAAGATTTCTTATTCTGGAAGCAGCTGTAAGGTCAGTTTATGGTGGTGGCGAGTGTTGGAGGAGACAGGAGGAAAGTCACTTTTAATGTGCTAATGGCCACCACCACGGCCAACCCTGCCCCACCACCGCGGCCAACCCAGCCCCACCACTGCGGCCAACCCTGCCCCACCACCGCGGCCATCCCTGCCCCACCACCATTACCACCAGGAACAGCATCACCCACATCAGCAGGTTCAGCAGCGTTATTACAAGCATCATCACCATTGCCAGTGCACTCTCTGCACCTGCTGCCATCACTCCTCCCCCACCGGCACCAGCACATCCTCGTGAAAAGCCCTCCATCACACTCCGATCCCTGTGCCTGCGCTCCATAGTCCCTTTCCAAGGGGCTGAAATGCTCCAGTTGAAGGCTGGAGCATGATCTTTTCATTTATTCATTTAGGACTTGGTCAGTAAACAGTGACATAAGCCCAACCAAACATGGAGTAAGCAAAACAGAACCGTATTGGCTCACGTAACAGAGAAGGCCAAGGGCAGCTCTGACGTCAGGCATGGCAAGATCAGGGCTCACAGATGTACTCATATAATCTCGCCTCTCTGTGTGGCTTGTGCTCTGTTGGCTCAGTCTCAGGCTGCCTGTGGTGGCAAGATGGCAGCGCTAGCCTCTGTCCTCTCAGATTCCTGGTACAACAGAAAAGAAAATCATAGAATTAAATAATTCAAAAAATATTTATTGAAGGGCGCCTGGGGTGGGGGCTCAGTTGGCTAAGCCTCCAACTCTTGGTTTGGGCTCAGGCCATGATCTCAAGGTCCTGGGATCGAGACCCCCCCCCCCCCCCGTCAGGGAGTCACCTTGGGGATTCTCTCTCTCCATCTCCCTCTGTCGCTCTGTCCCTCCTCTCCCTCTGACCTTCCTTCCCCTCACACACTGTCTCTCTCAAGTAAATAAATCTTAAAAAAAAATATTTATTGAGGGCTCACTACATGTCACAGGCTCTTCCACATGCTATGGATACAGAGAGAAAGAGAAGAGCTTCCTTCCCCTTGGGCTCTCTGAATGGATGTCTTTGGACCCCTGCCATCTGTGAGCCAATCACTGTAGCCAGGAGTATGGGATGTGCTGATTGGCTTGGGCTTTGTCATGTGCCCCACTTAGGAAATGCTGCTGTCGTTTTGACTGTAGGGACTACGTCATAGTTCTGTTTGTGGTTTGCCCCCAGGGCATCACTCAGGGACTTGCCAGTAATAAGCAAATGAGAAATGACATGAGAGGAGTGGACAACTGAGTAAGCAGAAGAGAGAAAGTGTGTGATAGACAAATGTATAAAAACACTTTAAAAGCAGACAGGCCTAAACAAATCAAACCATAATGATGGCTTTAGGTTGCCAATCAGAAAGCAGATACAGTATTCACTGTAGATTATTTACTAAAAATATTTGCCCTGTTTGTTTCTTATCAGGATGAGAAAATCCTGCTCATTATTCTGGGGGAGCATTAGAAACAAGAAAAACTGTAGTTCCTTTCAGAGTTGTCCTTGGGGCCAACAAACCCAGGGGTCACTCTGGGTCTCACACTTTGAGGAGCACGTGAAAGAAGAAATGAAGACAGGCTCATGACTGGCAGCTAAAATATGTTGATGTCATTATGTAAATGTCTGCTACCTTCTTCCTTCCTCTTCCCTGTTTCTGCCTGCTATGGGCACCTTGGAAACATTTCTCCCCAGTGCCTGATGTTCTTGGGCACAGCTTCTCAGTTCCTTTGATAGAGGCTGCCCTCGTGTTCCTTTTATGCATATTTCAATTGGTTAAAAAGTACAATACAAGAAAAAAGTATAGAAGAAAAATTTATACCTCTAAAACTTAGCATGTAAAAGAGCCTTTCATTGGTTCTGGATATTAAAAGTTCGGTTTCATCTATCTGTACAACACGGAGATGGGTCAGCACTTGCAGGAATGTAGGAATGTGTGTGATTTCATCCCACCACTTAAGGAAGGACATGTGGAGGACACATCAGAAAAGGCAAACTAAATTATTAAGAGGAACCTACATTTGAGCACAAGTGCAAAGGGTATGGATTCAAGTATGGAAAGAGAAAAGCTTTGAAGAAATAAGCAAATGCTATGAACTCATGAAAGACATAGAAAATATAGAAAATAAATAAACTTGTTCACCAAATTTCAATAGACTCAAATAAGAGGGGCACCCATGAAGTTTCAAAAGGCTAAAAGAATTCCAAACATTGATTGCAAGTGTTTTCAAACAAGGGGGATAAACACATGGAATTCAGTGACTGTAGAAGTGGCAGTGTTTGAAAAGATTAAGTCCTTTAAGAATGTGGTAAATTCATGGATGACAGACCAAGAGTGAGTCTTCAGAGCCTGGAGGATGCTCCAGATGCAGCCCCACCCACAAAAGACAATCCCATCCACCCGCAATGCTTCTGTCAGAGATGGAGTGTAAGGCAAATGTCCACATGGATCATGAACAGGCTGAGGACAGCTCTCAGCGATGCTTTGAGAATAAACAAGGAGATCCGCTCTATATTTGAGGGTTTGGTTTTTTGGTTTTTGGGTTTTTTTTTTTTGACATGGATGGTTATCATTGAATTGATACCATGAATAAATGATTAAGCAAATAAAGGAAAATGATGAATAGAGGGCTTTTTGTAACTTTTAATTTTGAAATAATTATAGACTCCTAGGAAGTTGCGAAAATAGCACAGTCACATGTACCCTTCCCCCAGCTTCCCCCATTGGTGATATCAAGCTGTAGTACAATATCAAAACCAGGAAATTGACATTGGTATGTTTCTGTGAACTAGACTACAGACTTCATTTTGTTCTCATCATTTTTGAAGTGTGTGTGTTTGCATCTATGTAATTGTATTCATGTATAGATTAATGTAACTTCCATCATAATGAAGATCCAGAACCCCTCCATCACCATGGAAGAACTCTTTCACACTACTCTTGAATTCCCTCTTCCCTACCCTCTCCCTTCCCTGGCAACCATGAACCTATTCTCCATGTTTATGGTTTTGTCATTTCTTATAATGTTACAGAAGTAGAATCATACTTCAAAAGGCATGCGACCTTGAGGGACTGACTTCTTTCATTAAGCATCATGCCCTCGAGGACCATTCAGGTTGTTGTGTGCGCCAATAGTTCATTTTTGTTGCTGACCCGTGTCCCATCGTGGATATACCATACTTGCTCCACCACTCACCTATTAAAGGACATTGAAGCTATTTTCATTATTTTGCTATTATAAGTAAAGCTGCTGTGAACATTTGTGTACATGTTTTTGTGTGAATATAAGTTTCCATTGCTCTGGGATAAATGCCCAAGGAGTGCAGTTGCTGGGTTCTATGGTAAGTGCATGTTTAGTGTTACGGGAAACTGCCAAATTGTTTCCCATGGTGGTTGTACCATTTTACATTGCCGCTAGCAATGTCTGAGAGACCCAGTTTCTCTGTGTTCTCACGAGCATTCGATATTATCCCTATTTTTTTAAAGATTTATTTTTATTTATTTGAGAGAGACTGGGGGGGAGAGATTGAGTGGGGAGAGGGGTAGAGGGAGAGGGAGAAAGAATCTTAAGCAGACTCTGCACTGAGCTTGGAGCCCCATGTGGGGATCACTCTCACACCTGTGAGATCAGGACCTGAGCTGAAACCAAGAGTCAGACGCTTAGCTGACTGTGCCACCAGGCACGCTTGATATTATCCCTATTTTTTATTTGAGCTATTTGAACAGGTGTGTAGGGATACATCACTGTGGCTTTAACTTTGCATTTTCTTAATGGCTACTGATGTTCATTAACTTTTCTTGTGCTTCCTTGCCATCTGTAACTCCTCTTTTCTGAAATAGTTGTTCATGTCTCTGGGCCATTTTCTAATTGGATTCTTTTTTTTTTATTTTTAAGTAAACTCTACACCCAATGTGGGGCTCGAACTCACAACCCTGAGATCAAGAGCCACATGCTCCACCCACTGAGCCAGCCAGGTGCCCCCTAATTGGATTATTTATTTGCTTTTGTACTGTTTGTTGAGTTTTGAAAGGTCTTTAGATAGTCTTCATGCAAGGCATTTGTCAGATATGCCTTGCCAATATTTTCTCCTAGTCTATATGTAGCTTGCTTGTTCATCCTTTAAACAGGGTCTTTCCCAGCACAAAACAAGTGGAGGTTTTAAATTCCCATTTAGAAAAGCCTGACCCATACTTGAGAGCGCTGGACATGGTCACTCCATTGGTTGCTGCTCATCAGGGCAGATCATGGGTCGAATTCCCATTTGGGTGCACTCAGTCAACTTTAAAATAGCTCACCCCCCAGGGGTTAATGCTATTCAGTGGCCACAGGTCAGTGTTTTTCAGGACATCACAAAAAGATGAGCTGACAAAGAGCGGTCCACCACTGAGAGAACAATTCGAAGGGCATGTCCTCACTGATCCAGGAAGTGAGTCTGGAGCATTATCCCTTCTTAGAAAACTGTTAAGTGCACCATCATCAGGATGGATTGAAAACCAGCAGTCTAAATGCCAGGAAGGTTCTCGGGCCATTTCACCACTGCATCAAGTAACAAATAGACTTGAATTCATCAGGTGAATTTAGCCAAAAAAGGGGGCCAAGACACACATGGAATTCAAAACCAGAAATAATCTCAAGTTTGAGTCATCCAGCGCACTTGTCTACATTGATTGCATTCACCAGATAAAAGTCAAATCCACTGTAAGAGGCAAATGCAGCCTCAGCTCAGGTTAAGGGTTGCTGCCATGGGGACTACAAGAATCAAGATTTTCTGACACACTGCAGGCATGAAAGGAACGGATTACAGCTCCGTCTTATGTAAATTTCCACTGGGGGGAAAAAAGATTAAAAGGAAAATAATCATGCTTTAGTTATTTTCATTTAGGGTAATAAGATCCTTTAATTCCTTCCTGGAAAATGAGACAACAGCTGTCCTGTCATAAATGGTAAGACACTTTCCTTGACATTTTGCAGGAAACCAATCTTCAGCCGAAATTTTGACCTAATGGTGGCACCAAGTTATGTTTTTAAGAGAAAGATAGATTTTCTTTAAATATATGACCTAAGCCAATTGGCCCCAGAATGAAGAATTAAGTACAAATTGTACCAACCACGATGTCTGAGGTAAACACAGAAATCTTATCCTTCCTGCCTCTCCCATCCAGGCTGAGTGGGTCCGAAGGAGGGTGAGCTATCAGGTAAAGACTATTTTGCAGTGTTGGCAAGTGAATGTTGGATGTTTGCTTCTGCTACATTCATTGTCTTTCCATTTTGGCTGCAGCCCCCAACTTTGATGTGACGGTGCACCTCACCCAGCCCTCAGCCCGTGTGGTCTCCTGAACGAATGACCGTGTCACCCTTGCACAGCTCTTTGATGTATCATTATTACCATTTGCCAACGGGATGACTTCTCCTCAGTCAGGGTAACTTGCTCAAGGTGTCAAAGATGATAAGCGGGAGCACCAGGATTGGAACTCAGTTGGTCTTACTCTGGAGTCCATATACTCAAGTCTTCCCACTCTCTGCCTCTGTCAGACTGGATGTCCATCTTTAATCTCCACCTATAGCCCAGAATAATAGCTACTCTTGGTTGTTTTTCTCAGGGATACAGAAATGTGGAGTGTTTTTTAGGTGAGTCATCTGGAGAAGTTTATCTTATTTTGAGAATTCAACTGGCAGCTGAGGATGGGGAAATTTTGTTTTTCCCTGTTCCCCTCTGGGTTCTACAAGGAAGAGAAAATGTTTGTGAGGGGATAATATAGAAATGACTGTATTCTCTCTTTGCTCAGGTAATGGGTAAGCTGTGAAACTCAGCTATGAAGCTTAGGGAACCAACCTCTTAGCTGCCGGAGATGGGACGTGGTGTCTGGGAGCACCTGCCTGTGGGCCCAGAAGGAGCTAGGAGTCAAGTGCATAGCTCCAATTCCCCAGGAGAGCCCAACACATGTATCAGAGGCATCTAACACCCACAACAGCAGGGGTTTTGTCAATTTTGTTTGCTGTTGGATCACTGGTACCTTAGACTGTGCCTGACCAGGTAGTGGCTTCATAAACATTTGTTGAATGAATAAGTGAATGAAAGAAAGAATGAATGTGTCAGATGCTGGCAGGACTTCCTTTGTCTTTCAATCTCCATGAAGGTGAAGGACATCATAAATAGGGAGATATAGACACCCTTCAGGAATTTTTAACTGCCATACCATCTGAGTTGATACTTTCCATATTTATTTCCTTTGTAATTCAATCTCTCTTTTAAACAAAGTAACTCCCTTTTCTTTCCTTTTCTTCAGACTTCCCTCCCACCTGCTAACTCAAGTCCTTTACAGCCTAAAATATCTTACCTTGATCCTGCATCTTTCTCTGTAACCTCTCTGTTTCTACTACTTCACCAAATTTCTTAGATCATCTACAATTTTGTTTCTACTTTCTTTCCTCAGCCCAATGCCAGATACCTTCTTCTCTAGCCCCACAACCTCACCAAAGTCTTGCCATCAATCACCAATGTCTACTATTTTACCAATCCAACGAACACATCACAAATCTTTATTTTAATGTAATATATTTTAGTTGTATTTGAAAGAGCTGCTCACCCAGTGTTAAAATTTTCCTTCCTTGGTGTTTGTGACATTAATTGTATCCTGATTCTACTCCTAATTCTCTGACCACTCTTCCTTTGTAGATTTCTCTTTCTTTGTTCACTTTTACATGGGAATCCATCCTCTGCCACTGTTTATCTTGCTCCACACATTCCCCTTATGGGAACCCTGTGTTTTAGCTCATGAATAGTCACATGATCTAGCCAGGCCAATCAAAGTCTTCCCTGGGAATTTTGTTAGAATTATGGAGAAGGAAAGTTCTTTTTGGAGACAGTTGGCTTTAAATATCACATTAGTCTAGAGCTGTGAGAGACTGTCTTCTCTAGGAGCAGAAAGCCTGCCTGAGAATAAAGTCAGAACTTGGAAAAGCAGAGTAGAGAGACATGTTGTTATCATGGTATCCCTGGATTTAGCCATATCTGAGACTTGACTTAATCTTGACTCTAAAGTTGTGGGAACTGGTAATTTCATGTCTGTGTGGATTCCCTGTATGTATGTCTATTAAATTTGATTTTCTCCTATGTGTGTCTGTGTGTGTGTGTGTTTAATTAAGTAAGCTCTATGCCCAACGTGGGGCTTGAACTCGCAACCCCAAGATCAAGAGTCACATGCTCTACTGACTGAGCCAGCCAGGCACCCCTGATTTTCTCCTGTTAATCTGTCTCATGCCAGTTTGATTCTAAGTCCAGCTAGAAGGACCATAGCACAGAGGAAGGTCTTCTTCCCCAACAGTTGGCGGAGTCATCAGGATCACTTTAACTTGCTGGACACTGCTCACTCTGGACTCTGCTGCAGCTGAGAGATGCTTGGGACATCTGACAAGCAGCCAGCAGACGGTGAGATTTCTTACCACGTCAGCCTCCTGCACACTCTATCTGCAGAGTCTGAAGGAGCAGGAATGGTGAGAATTCTTTTCTCTCTTTCAAAATTTAGGTTAGCAGGAGAAAATATTTGTGGAACTAGTTCCTTGGGCCTAGCAACTCTTTGGTTAAATTTGGTAGAGTACTCTTTGGTGACTGATTCGTTTCCTCCCAGATACGGTCTTTGTATGTGTCATGCAATGTGCACACGAGGTAAAGGGTGTTGCTAAGGGCCATCCTGGAAGCCTAAGCCACAAAATTGGTGGGCACAGGTCAAGTACTTAAAAGCTGTGAGAGTGCTCGCCACCTAAGAAGACTCTGCTGATAGGGAAGCTTGGTCACAGAATGGGTTATATTGACACTAGGTCACCTGCCAACCTCAAGAAAACTTCTGTGTGGGCATCTGGCTGGTTCATTCGGAGTTGATCATGAGATCAACTCATGATCTTGGGGTCATGAGTTTGAGCCCCACGTTGGGGAGTAGGTTGTATTTAAAGTTAAAAAATTTTAAAAAAATTTAAACACCCCAAAATATCATGTAAAAAAGAAAACTTTGGTGCATCGAGGTACACTGTAAGACACCACACAGTCTCCAACGCCCGGCACATCCCTCTTAGGCATTAGTGTGGTTCCGAGAACCTAAGGCTCAGCCAAGACTGTTGATGTGCATATATTTTCCCTTCATCTCCTTCTATGTCTTAGAGCTTGGCTTTGTGACCAATGAGAATATTCTCTTTGGTTTTCACCATTGGAGGATGCACTTACTGGGGTGCACTTTGGTGGCAAACAGACTAGGGAACTGACTCTGACTCTCCCCCCCCCCCCTTCCATCTGGCTGTGCCAGCTCTCGTGAGAGGTTCCAGCTCATAGGAACCTTTGTTGTCTAAACCTTTGCGGCTTGTTAGTGCTGGAAAGTCCTATTCCAGTATTGTCTACCTGTGGCACAGATTGGCAGGTCTGTGACTGAAGGCGTCTCGCAATTTTGTGGGAGACTGGACATCCCATTTTCACCACACCATTCTTTCCACCTGTGCAATGGAGGTTTTTGCTCTCTTAGACTAATTTTGGGAGTAAACTTCTGGATCATGGGTTGTATCAACTATGCCCCCTTCGGATGCATCTTGCATCTTTGGTTAAGCTATTAAGGCTTATTGGTTTGAGTTGCTATTAGATTCTGCTTGTCAATGGCCAGACAATAGATCCTTTCAATTGACTATATTTAAAAGAAAATATTCTTGGGGCGCCTGGGTGGCTCAGTCGGTTAAGCGTCTGCCTTCGGCTCAGGTCATGATCCCGGGGTCCTGGGATCAAGCCCCACATCTGGCTCCCTGCTCAGCTGAGAACCTGCTTCTCCCTCTCCCTCTGCCTGCCACTCTGCCTACTTGTGTTCTCTCTCTATCTCTCTGTCAAATAAATAAATAAAATCTTTAAAAATAAATAAATAAAAGAAAATAGTCTTTATAGAGAGCTCTCAATTTTCTTAGTAGTATAATGGCTAGCCTTAGGGACTCCCTTGACAAGATAAAATTGCAGAAATTTTAGGCTTAAGACTCAGAAACAAATGTCCACTTCTCATGTAAATTTCTCTTAAAATTTTGTCTCATCTACCTATAGGGCCTCATTTACCCTGTAAGATTTACAGGGAATACTCAGCCCTAATCTCTAGTTTCAAAGTGTACAGGTTGCTCATGTAAACGATGAAAGCCAGGAAATAAATTTAACAAAAATACCTGAGACTGGCAATAAGGCTTGTTTTGCTCCTACCTTCTAGGAATAGAGAATCAGGCTCTGCCAGCTTCAGGCATTCATATGCAATGTCCTTTGCATGTGTATCCTAGACACCCGCCCCCCCCCGCCGCCCGCCATTGCAAAAGAATTTGTGTCTCCTGAATAGCGGCAAAATCTTTTAAATATTTTATTTATTTATTTGAGAGAGACAGAGAGTGCGAGCATGGGGAGGAGCAGAGGGGGAGGGAGAGGGACAAGCAGGCTCTGCACTGAGCCCGGAGCCTGATGCAGGGCTCGATCCTATGACCCTGAGATCATCACCTGAGCCAAAACCAAGAGTCTGACACTTAACCGACTGAGCCACCCAGGTGCCCCTAGTGGCGAAATCTTTTAAAGTACAAGCCCTTTTACTTCCACTTTGACAAGATCCTACAAAATTCAGAGAGAAATTTAAAAAGTTAATGACTTATTTGCCTCCTTCCCTTCAGAGGAAAAGGGGACCAAAGTTTCTCCTAGTGCCTCCTAAAAATGATCTGTGAAAAAACCAGTATTCAGGGACTAACAGAATTAGAAGGCTTTTATTGAAATGCTTTATATAGACAAAAATCTTTTGATTCCAATTTTAGTTAAAAATCTCCCTAATATAAAGAAGCAAATTTAGTTAAAAAGGCAGGCCAGTCACTTAATATTCAGGCTGTAATCTAGTTCTTTGGGGAATTAAAAACAACTCATTATCTTACAAATTTCCATGAAACCAGAAATGGAACTCCAGAAACAAGTCAAGGCCCACCATCTACCAATCCCCAACTTCACCTATTCCTCTTAAATTTTTGTGGGTATTGTAAAAGATCAAGACTGGGAACAAAATTGTCCCATATTTAGGAGAAAGGAAAGTGAATTTTAAATCGCAATTATTCTGAAACTCTGGGGAAAAAAAAAAACAAAACCCAAAAAACTGTTTTGTGCTCTTTCTGTACCATGAAATATAAATCTTATGTCTTTACAATGTAAACACAGCCTACAATTGCCGGAGACTGAAGAAATAAAAGGGAAAAAGAGTTAAAAAAAATACAAACTGATAGAATGGCTTTTGTGCCCAGACTCTAGCACCTCTTAGATAGAAATGTTCCAAACCTTCACCTTGGACAAAATGTAGGTGCTTTCTCTCTGCCTTAGTGAAGTAGATTTTCTGCCCCCATCTTTTTGAGGACCTAAGAGCAATTCTTTGAAATAGAAAGAATTAGGAACTTTAGGGAAAGGTTTTTCATTTAAAAAGAGAGAGAGAGAGAAAGGGAGATATTTGTATTGGGGCTTTTAATATCTTTCCCACAAATAATAGTAAGAACAAAAGCTAGAAGATTGTTTACATCCTGTCTGTGTGTGTGTCTATATGTGTTACACTTTTTCTACCTCCAGATGGTATTGCTGAAATTCATTTGTATAGGAGCTCTATTTAGTTGGTTTGAAGGCAAGCACTTGTAAGAATTGGGCATTCCAAAGCTCAGAAACTAACCCAAGTGTTTTTTCAAGTTCATGTGAATCTGGGATACTATTCGGTACTAAAGCTAATTTAAGGCTGTTGGTTTAATTAAAATAAAATTGTCTTTAGAGTTATGTATTAAATATATGACTTTTATTTTACCTATGCTTAATGAGGTCATGTGGGTTCTTGTTGTCTCTGTTGCAAATTTGTCCAGAAAAATTATAATAATGGCTGACTTTGTCTAATGCCTCATGAAGTTTTGTGAGTAATCTAAACATAATTGTTATGAACAAGTAAACTAAATAGATGTAAATAAGACTAAAAGGTTTATATTCATGGGTAAACTTTTGAGTGGTTTCCATAATGTATGGTAACCTGAAATTTTGGAGTTTTGCTAAGTTAGATGATGAGCTGAATTTGAATATCTAGATCATTTCCAAATAAGATAAAATAATGAAATATTAAGTACTAAACATAGGTTTGTCTACTATTGTCTTATTGCAGAGAAACTAAAGGATGAATACAGTTCTATTAGTAAACTTGGTTTGTGCTTTATTTAAAAATTGTACTATGAGGGTTCCCCTTTCTTCGCATCCTCGCCAACATCTGTTATTTCCTGACTTGTTAATTTTAGCCATTCTGACTGTGAGGTGGTATCTCATTGAGGTTTTGATTTGGATATCCCTGATGCTGAGCGATGTTGAGCAGTTTTTCATGTGTCTATTGGCCATTTGGATGTCTTCTTTGGAAAAATGTCTGTTCATGTCTTCTGCCCGTTTCTTGATTGGATTATTTGTTCTTTGGTGTTGAGTTTGATAAGTTCTTTATAGATTTTGGATACTAGCCTTTTATCTGATGTGTCATTTGCTAATATCTTCTCCCATTCTGTCGGTTGTCTTTTGGTTTTGTTGACTGTTTCTTTTGCTGGGCAAAAGCTTTTTATCGTGATGAAGTCCCAATAGTTCATTTTTGCCATTGCTTCCCTTACCTTTGGTGATGTTTCTAGGAAGAAGTTGCTGTGGCTGAGGTCGAAGAGGTTGCTGCCTGTGTTCTCCTTTAGGATTTTGATGGACTCCTGTCTCACATTTAGGTCTTTCAGCCATTTTGCATCTATTTTTGTGTGTGGTGTAAGGAAATGGTCCGGTTTCATTCTTCTGCATGTGGCTGTCCAATTTTCCCAACACCATTTGTTGAAGAGACTGTCTTTTTTCCATTGGACATTCTTTCCTGCTTTGTAGAAGATTAGTTGACCACAGAGTTGAGGGTCCATTTCTGGGCTCTCTATTTTGTTCCATTGATCGATGTGTCTGTTTTTGTGCCAGTACCATACTGTCTTGATGATGACAGCTTTGTAATAGAGCTTGAAGTCTGGAATTGTGATGCCACCAGCTTTGCTTTTCTTTTTCAACATTCCTCTGGCTATTCGGGGTCTTTTCTAAATAATTTTAGGGTTATTTGTTCCATTTCTTTGAAAAAAGTGGATGGTATTTTGATAGGGATTGCATTAAATGTGTAGATTGCTGTAGGTAGCATTGACATTTTCACAATATTTGGTCTTCTAATCTATGAGCATGGCACGTTTTTCCACTTCTTTGTGTCTTCCTCAATTTCTTTCATGAGTATTTTATAGTTTTCTGAGTACAGATTCTTTGCCTCTTTGGTTAGATTTATTCCTAGTAATCTTATGGTTTTGGGTGCAGTTGTAAATGGGATCGACTCCTTAATTTCTCTTTCTTCTGTCTTGTTGGTATATAGAAATGCAACTGATTTCTGTATGTTGATTTTGGATCCTGCAAATTTACTGAACTTGTTTATCAGTTCTAGGGTTTTTGGTAGAGTCTTTTGTGTTTTCTATGTATAGTATCATGTCATCTGCAAATAGTGAAAGTTTGACTTCTTCCTTGCCAATTTGGATGCCTTTTACTTCTTTTTGTTGTCTGATTGCTGTGGCAAGGACTTCCGGTACTATATTGAGCAGTGGTTAAAGTGGACATCCCTGCTTATTCTTGACCATAGAAGTAAAGCTCTCAGTTTTTCCCCATTTAGAATGATGTTAGCTGTGGGTTTTTCATATATGGCCTTGATGATGTTGAGGTATGTTCCCTCTGGACCTATTTTGTTGATAGTTTTTATCATGAATGGATGTTGTACTTTGTCAAATGATTTTTCTGCATCTATCGATATGATCATATGGTTCTTGTCCTTTCTTTTATTAATGTGATGTATCATGTTGATTGATTTGTGAATATTGGAACCACCCTTGAAACCCAGGAATAAATCCCACTTGATTGTAGTGAATGATTTTTTTTTTTTAATGTACTGTTGGATTCGGTTTGCTAGTATTTTATTGACAATTTTTGCATCTATGTTCATCAGATTTATTGACCTGTAGTTCTCTTTTTTTATGATGCCTTTATCTGGTTTTGGTATCAGGGTAATGCTGGCCTCATAAAATGAATTTGGAAGTTTTCCTTCCTTCTCTATAAAATAAAATCTTTTGACTGCAGTCTAACTGAGATGTACCAGAGAGCTCCTGGAACATCTCAAAGATTTTATGAACAATTAGACTTATTTGGTACACTAAATTAAATAAGAAACATTGTCAAATAAGTGATACTAAACCTTGTTAAGGTTATATTTGTGTACATATACAATTAAAACAAATGTTCTAAAAAATGTATAAAATTCCTAGGAATCTGATATCCTGATTTGTTATTATCTTGAGTGTTGTCTACCACAGAAATAGCCAAATTTCCTTGCCAATTGTATCATAATGAGCTCTAATAAAATATTTAACCATGTCCATTTTTAAGTCTTGTCCTTTGCATTAGGGTTTACACCAAATCTATTAAAAATGTGTTTCTTCTGGGCGCCTGGGTGGCTCAGTTGGTTGGGCGACTGCCTTCAGCTCAGGTCATGATCCTGTAGTCCCGGGATCGAGTCCCGCATCGGGCTCCCTGCTTGGCAGGGAGCCTGCTTCTCCCTCTGACCCTCCCCCCTCTTGTGCTCTCTGTCTCTCATTCTCTCTGTCTCAAATAAATAAATAAAATCTTAAAAAAAAAATGTGTTTCTTCTTCAGTGAGACTCATAGAAAAAAACCTCTTGAGTGAAGTTTTCTGATAACCTTAAGATCATAAAACTGAAGTTGGTAAGAATTTCCAAAACTAATGGGAGAACTGGATTCAAGCAAAACAACAACAATTAATAACATGGACTGAATAAACTCAAGAGGAGAATAGTAATTTTTATGACTTTTTGTTTAAAACATTGCTGGCTTTTTAAAATGTCTTTTTCCAGATCTAAGTAAATCTTTTCTCTTGAGCTAACTGACCTATAGTGATTTGATAAATTATATCATTATAAGCAGAATTGAAATATTTATCCTTTCTTTCTACTTGAACCTTCTAGAATTAAAAAACTCAGTGAGTATATATATATATTTAGTATTCTTATATTTTTATGGCAATATATTTATTTAATAAGTTCAATAAGAATCTGTTCTCCTTATAACAGGGCACCATTGGAAACACTGGTTATATTATCAAGGCTTTGACTGGAATGTTCTATTTGAGACCTGTATAGACTCAGATATGACCAGACAGATTTAAGGAACTAAGCTTGACTTTATGGAGATGTTGGCCTGATACCTTGCTTACAGTTTCTAGCAACCTTACCAGGTATGTAAAGAAGGTTACTTCCTGGCAGATGCAGGAACCTCAGGATATGTTGGGGAGCTAGAGAAGAGAGGAATTCACCCAAATCTATAGGTTGCAGGCAAAGTCTGGCAGGTATTTGGTACAAGTTTTAGTTGGGCTTCTGGCCTTGAGAGGCTATTAAAGGTTCAATCTAGGGGTGCCTGGGGCTCAGTCAGTTAAGTGACTGACTCTTGATTTCAGTTCAGATAATGATCTCAGAGTCCGGGGATTAAGTTCCACATCTGGTTCTGCACTCAGCAGGGAGTCTGCTTCAGGATTCTCTCTCTCTCTCTCTCTCTCTCGTGCACTCTCCCTCTCTCTTTGTGTCTCTAAAATAAATAAATAAATCTTAGGGAAAAAGTTCAATCTAAAAATTCTTTACGAAAAGTTGTAGCAAAATAGATTTAAAGGAACTTATATGGCCAGGGGCACCTGGGTGGCTCAGTTGGTTTAAGGTCCAACTCTTGATTTTGGCTCAGGTCATGATCTTAGTGTCTTGAGAATGAGCCCCTCGTCGGGCTCTGCACCCAGTGTAGAGTCTGCTTGAGATTCTCTCTGTCTGCCTCTCCCCCAGCTCACTTGTTTGCATGCTCTCTCTCTCAAATCAATCAATCAATCAATCAATCAATCAATTCTTTTTTTTAAAAAAGATTTTATTTATTTATTTTAGAGAGGGAGAGAGCACAGGGGTAAGGGCAGAGGCAGAGGGAGAGAGTGAGAATCTCAAGCAGACTCTGTACCCAGCATGGAGCCCTGTGTGGGGCTCAATCTCATGACCCTAAGATCATGACCTGAGCTGAAATCAAGAGTAGGATGCTCAACCTACTCAGCCACCCAGGTGCCCCAGTAAATAAAATCTTAAAAAAAAAGTAAAGGATCCTATATGGTCAATCACTATTCTTGCTGTGCTTATGTAAATATGTAGGCCAAGCTGTTAAAAACTAGACTTATTTTGCAAAGACATGTAAATTTGGCTATCTTTGGTACAAATGAGGGTGATTATAGAAAGAAAAAAATGTTTTGATAACATACTGAGTAAATACTAGATTCGAATAGTGTTTATTATAAACTAGACCAGATCCTGATTTCTTCTAGTGCCTGATGACCACTCTCCAAACTAACATGTCTTATTTTTCTCCCAACTCTGAGTTGGATTCATTTGAGAACTAAAACTGTCCTTTGCCCAGCAAACTGAATGTGAAAAACTTGATGTAAACTTCAGAGAAATCACCACACCAGCTCATGTGTAGACAGTCTCATGCCTGCTGTTGTGTGGGATCTTCAATGATCTCGAGACATTTGACCCACAAACCAGGAAAATCTATTGACTGTTATGTCTGTTCTCATTGTATCTGAAGATGCTTTGGGCTTGACATCTAGAAATCTTCTCCACTGGCTATTGTCAGGACTCTAAAGCTGATTTATATTATGACCTAATCATTAGCAATTTTTTTCCTTTTGTTTCCATAGAAATGCCTCCTGTTTAATCCCTGATTTCTTGAACCATAGGCTTACCTTTGAAAACACATCTGTATCATCACCTCCTGAAATGAGTTTAACTGAACTGACCTATGGTCAGGACTAAGCCTGGCTCAATGAGGTGGAACAATTTACCAGCTCAAATTTTAATATGGAGAACTTCTAGGGAAGTTCCAGACAGGGGCCTAGTTCTGTAGGGGCCCAGGGCAGGTTGCCCCCAAATGTGCCGCTTTGGCATGATTATTTTGGGTTAAAAGTAATAAAAATCCAGCAGAATCAAGAGAGGTGCTCTGCCTCCTCCATAACCGCCTAAATTTACACTGGAAAGGAGAGCCTGCAACAGGAAGACAAGTATTAAAGTAGCCCACCCCCCCTCCTTTATCAGAGGAACTCATCTGCATGATAGAACAATCTTGTTTTTTCAAACATCTCCTTTTACCTTCCTGCTAATGAGTTTTCTCCCTTTGTGTCCTCAGGCCTCTACCTTTTTCCTTAGCTCTTACAAGTTTCATATTGCCTCAATGTCTTTGGAATTCCTTGTCGGTGTGGATTCCCTTTCTGTACACCGATTAAATTTGATTTTCTCCTATTTATTTACTTATTTTAATTAATTAATTTTTTTTTAACTTGGGGGCACCTGGCTGGCTCAGTGGATAGATTATAGGACTCTTGATCTTGGTGTCATGAGTTCAAGCCCCAAGTTGGACGTACAGCTTCCTTTAAAAAAAAAAGTTGTGTGAATGAATATATCCTTTTTAATAATTTACACTGGTTTGAGTTGTCTTTTTGACACTTGCAACCAAGAGTCCTGAAAAATATACCTTCTACAGTCTTCTTATCTCCAGTCTGGTTCTCGTAACTTCAACTTCCCCATTGAGTTCAGAGGGGTTAATATAAGATGTAGAAATGACAGTACCATTTCCCAGTGTAAGATCCTTTGATGGCTCCCCAGAGCCTGCCTACTCAGGGGAGGCAAGCTCAAAAGTCTTAAGGGAACAGGGAGGCAATGTAAATGAAGGAAGGAGGCCAGGTGGAAGACAATAGAAAAGGGTTCAGTGGGAGAGAAGTGCCTTGCCTCCAGCCATTACATTCAGAATGCAAACACTGTGTGCTTGCCAAACGGAACACGTCTGGAGGTTGGGTTTGGCCTCTTGGCTCTGGAACCTGCAATTTCTGGCCTATATTGCAGGTTCAAGCTCCCGCACACAGCCTAGGAGGCCTTTAGCACAGGCCTCTGACATGTGCTGAGGCTCATTTCTTGTTGCTAGATGCTCTAGTATTACTAAATTGGTGCAGACATCTTCCTCTTTCACCATTCCGTGCTTTTGCTTATGTCATTCCTTTACCTGGAACCTCGTCCACCCATCCTTTTTACCATTATCTTCATTTTCATCTCACGAAATCCTATTTATTCTTTAATATTCACCTGAGATGTTATCAGCTCCAGGGATTCTCCTCTTGGTGGGACTGATGTGCTTCCTCCATGTTCTCATAGTTGGCCTTACACCTCCTTGTCATTGTGCCTGTCAGACCCTGTTGATTTCTCACTCACAGTGGTTCCTTCTGTTTACTTGCTGGCAGAATCTGCCTCTCCCTACAAAGGCTGAGAAAACCTGACATTTTCTTTCCTAGCCTGCCTTGCAGCTAAGGTCTGGGATGTGATCCATTCCTGCTCAAAGGGATTGGATAGGAAATCCACTAAGGGATTCTTGGGAAGATTTTCCTCCATGACAACAAAGGAGTAATGGAGAGAACACCCTGCCTTTCCATTTGTGCCGTTGAATGTAGTTCTGTGAGAAGTGGTGTTTGGAGCTGTAGCAACCATCTTGCAAATATGAGGGGAAAGCCAAGAGAATCAGAGAGAGAGTGAAGCAAAACCCTTCCATCCCAGATCTGCTGAACCACATTAGGAGCTTTCTCCCTCACCCTTTTTGATATGTGAAATATAGTAATAATCCCCTGTTGCCTATGTCACATTTTGGGCGATATTCTGTGACTTTCAGGTGAGTATGTTGCCTTTGTGCCTCCTCTATTCGGTGAGTTATTTGTGGGGACGGATGATCTTATACTCACCTCTGTATCCCTGATGTCTAGCACAGGGTCAGAACTCAATATTCATTGAAGTAGTATTTATTTTTTCTTGAATAACTTTCCCACTAAGAGCTACAATAAACAGTGTGTGCCAGGCAATGCCTGGTCTATTTAGGAGATAGGCCTTCAGTGTTGGGGAGTAAGAAATATGTCAGTGAATCTTATATGGGTAACCCCCTGGGGATTTATAGGAAGGATCTGATATAAATGTTATGTCATCTCAGTGACTAGTGCTATTCACATTGTTGATTCAGACCATATGAAAGCTTACTACAAAGCCCAGCATGTATGTTAGATGAAAGAGTGGTGCATTGATTGGAGAAGGAAAGGAGTAGTGGGTGCTTAACCGCCCCCTCCTTCATGCTACGCCTTTTCATCTCCTGCTGTGGTCCCTGAGGCCCCTTTCTGACCCCATCCCTGGGTCAATGGGACAAAAATGATAGCTGCTTTCATAAACTCAAATCCATCAAACACTGTGGACTTCTCTTGGTCCTTAGTGGCTGCCTAAACTCTGTTATTAAAAGTTGGAGGTTGCCCTTAGCTTCTCGGAGGTTTGTGAGATTCCATTTTTATTGAAGTGTTCAGAGCATTATACCAGCTTTAGCTAAAAATGGTGCAGCGAATCAAAAAAGGCACAGTTACTTTGGAGAATCCATTTGGCAGCCCCAGTCCCCTAAGTACATACATTTAATTTTATGGTTTGTTACACAAATCAGTTGAACTTGTCATATCAGAGAAAGCCCATGTATTTTGGAAAGCCCTGTAAATTAAGAGCAGACATTCTTATATGGGGCTTGTGCTATTCTGTTTTTAGTAATAAGGGAGGAAAATTACTTTAGGGTTCAGTATTGACTCACAGAGAAGCCATTCCCCTTGTCACATGTTCACACCCAGGCTACCTTAAGTCTAATCTCCTCAGATCTTGCTGACTGAAATTTAGATAGTAGAGTTAGATTCTCATGTGATCTGGAGTCTCGGGGTTTGGAGTCTCTGTAGCGAGGAACGTGACTTATACAACAGTGCTGTTATGGTGGTGGTTTTGTGTGGGGGGTGGGGTGGAGAGTACTACAGTGGTAACATTATGCCTAAGTCTTAATGATCATACATAGGAGAAGCCCAGTGTCTGAGTATATGTGGGCTGTGTGTCTTCTAAGGAGAGGAGGTTAGATTACATTCTCATTTTTTCATGGCCACGAGTTTGCTTCCCTTTAGTTTCAGAAAAGTAAATACAAGTCTCTCAGCCTCGATGAATTGCAACTCATGGCCAACAAACTGCTCCATGTCCTCAAACTCTTGGCTGAGTTCCCCTCACTTGTATGGCTTCCCTGAATCCTATGTCTTCTCCAGGGAAACGACATTCTTGGAGGCCCCTCAATTTCATTCTGTTCTCCCATACTGCTGGTAACCCATGATAGAAACATACTTTTTGTTTTTTCTTTCATCAACAGCACAACTTTGAGATCTTTACACTGTTCCTTTCATGTTATACCTCCTTTGTGGCCCATGCTATCCATTTATCCGTCCATCCATCCATCCATCCACTCATCCATCCACCCACCCACACACCCATCCACCCACCCATGTACCCATTCTCTCCCCAAGTACCTGTCCACCCAACTTCCATCCACCCACTCATCCAACTATCCACGTACCCATCCACCCATCCATCCATCCAACAGATTTTTTTTAAAAGATTTTATTTATTTATTTGTCAGAGAGAGAGCACAAGCAGGGGGAGCGGCAGGCAGAGGGAGAA
Organism: Mirounga leonina; assembly: GCF_011800145.1. Taxonomy (NCBI): domain Eukaryota; kingdom Metazoa; phylum Chordata; class Mammalia; order Carnivora; family Phocidae; genus Mirounga; species Mirounga leonina. The sequence goes on along the minus strand of NW_023270415.1, from coordinate 65,282,195 downwards.
GCAGGTTCCCAGCTGAGCAAGGAGCCTGATCCTGGACTCTATCCCAGGACCCTGGGGTCATGACCTGAGCCTAAGGCAGTTGCTTAACTGACTGAGCCACCCAGGCATCCCCCAACAAATATTTGTTGAGCACATCCTATCTTCCAGGAATTTTTTAGGAGCTGAGGATACTGTGGTGAACAAGCCAGGCATGTCTCTGTTGTCATAGAGTTTACATTTTATCTGGGGGACAACAATAAACAAACACTAAATGTAATGTCAGATGGTGAAAGTGCTGTGAAGAAAAATGTGGTAGCCATGAGAATGGGCCTCTCTGATCTCATACTGCAGGGTGTGTAAGTGACCGAGAAGAGCCTCAGCCACTGTATTCTGAAATCCATTGCTGTGTTTGACTGAGACCATGCTTCTCAGGGGCTGCTCCTCACCAATAACTGAGCATGGCAGAGACACTAACAGATGCAGGACTCAGTGAAGTGACCCTTGAGCTTGGGATACTCTCTGATGGTCTTGCTCAAATTTTCTTAGAAATGTACTGTGGTCTAAGACTTCTTGCCCTCTCTGCCTCCTGCCTCCCCTTCCCCGCCACACTCTCCTTCCTTCAGGCGCAGCCCTTCACTGTAGCCTGCCAACCCTGCCCAGCCCATCACACATCCCTTCCTTTACTTTCTCTTACGTTCCCTCTGATAAAAGTTTGCATTTTTCCTATCAACTTGGCATCTCTTTCTCGGAGGACCTGGGCTAACACAAGACTGATGTAGCCTGAAAGAAGAGGCTGTGACTTGGGGTTGGAGTTACTTTGGATAAGTGCCAGGAAAAACCTCTGAGGAGAGGTGACATTTATTTAGGAATTTGATTGGGGGGCACTGGGGAAGGCACACTTGGGCAGAAGGAAGAAGAGCACACGTTGAGGCATAAAGACCAGGGTTTTTGAGGGGAGGGTCCCTAAAACTGCTAGGTGGGGAGGGAGAGCAAACAGGTCTCTGGGTTCCCTTCAAACTCCCTCCCATTTCTAGTGGCTCTAACTCTATCTGCTTTGCATGTTTGGCTTCCCCTAAGATTTCAGACGAACAAAGACTTCCAGGTTTAAAATATAAATACTCTGAAAATCCCTGCTCTGGGTGAACTCTGTGATCTCTGCCCTTTTTTATACCTCTATCTATCAGTCCATTGTCCATGGAGAGAATAGGTAGGAGAAAAAATTACCTCTATTTGGAAGGCTAATTGTTCCACGGAGATACTGGATTAGTACAGGGCAGGTGTGCATAAGGGGACTTAGAGTCTGTGATTAAAGGGCTGGATGCATGGAGGCCGGTGCAGAGAGTAGGGAGGCCCTGCAGTTGGGCAGCTGCCAGAGGAGACCAGCCATGTATCAAGTAGGCAGAGGCGGGCAGACAAAGGACCACCATGTGCGCTAAGCCTCTGGAGGGTGTGGGATGTAAAGGGTTGTCCTCCATGTGAGATGGAGGTGGTTTAGAGAAGCTGTGGAGGATAACAGCTGTACTCAAAGACTTTGGTTTCATATGTAAAATATTAATATTGCCCAGGAGAAAGGTGATAGACTTTACCTGTTGCTAGAGGGGTTAGTAGCTGAATTTATAAAAATCTCCTGGCACTACCTTAGTGGTAAAGCTTTACTTTCCCCCCACTGAGTTTTCAGTTGAAAGAGAGACCAATAGCCGCAATGCCAAGACTGAGCTGCATAGGAGAGGATTTCTTTCTTTCTTTTTTTTTTTTAACCAGTCCTTTGTGACTGTGTAGAGAAGCCAGAACCACCAATAGGAAAGTGAGTGTGTATCAGACTGAGATGAAATGTGTTCACCCAGTGAATATGCAGCAATCTTTGAAGTGTGCTTTTGAATTAATTTTATTTATTAATAAGAGGTTCAACTACAGTAGCTAAAACACACAAGAGTGTATTGTCTTGTGTAAAAGAATTTTGGAGGTAAGTACTGGGGGCTGCTAGGATAGCTCCATGAATTGTCAGACAGCCATATACCTTCTATCTTTCTGCTCTGCCACATGTACCTTCCATCCTTATGGTCCAAGGTCGCTGCTGAAGCTCCTGCCATTACGTCTGAATTCTAGGCAGCAGGAAGGAGGACTGGAAAAAGGCTTGCCTTTTTCCTGTTAAGCAGCCATTCAGGATGTCACATACAACATTTCTGCTTATGTATCATGGGCTAGAACTTAGTTTCATAGGCACACCTCAGGGCCAGGGAGGTTGAGAAATGAATGATAATGTTCTCAGTTTAAAATCTGGGTTTTGGTTCATAAAAGGAGAAGGGGAAAATGGCTTTTGGGAGGCATCTTGTTGTCTGAGTAAATTAATGAGAAGTATATATACCTGAAATGGGATATAGCATTCATTCATTCACTCATTCATTCATTCACTGAATCATTTGTTTGCTTTCTTACTCGTTACTTGAACAAATATTGAGTACTTAGGTGCTAGGGACTTGAGAATGAACAGGGCACTGTTATTGCCTGCAGAGTGCTCCCTAAGTGTGCAGAAATAAGGGCAATGACATGTGAGAAAGGCCCTGACAGATGAGTCTATGTCCAGTGATAGCCAAAGCAAAAACATTTAGTTCTGGTTGGGCTGGGTGCTTTGCAGAAAAGGAGACGTGTGAACTGGGACTTGGAGAATGAGGAATTCTCCAAGTGCAGATGGGGAAAAAGCACTCTGGGTGGGCGGGCTGGGAAGATTGGCAGCATCTGCAAAGTCCTGTTGGTGTGAAATAGTATGACAGACCCATTTGGGAACTGCATGCATAGCCAGAGAGAGCTAAAGGGATGGACAATGAAGCCCTTTTGTGTTCTGCTGAAGACTTTTGAAAAATGCTTTTCCACTATAGTCTGATGTCAAAAAAGAACTGAAGGCAGTGTAAGACATTTGCGCTTTATCCTGTAGGTAACAGGGAGCCACCAGCGGGTTTTGGTCAGTAGAATGTGGGCTGAAGTATGTGTGCCAGTTCTGAGACTCAGGAGACACCATTGTTTCTGCTTGCCCTTCTGGGACCTTCCACCATGGGAAGAACATGCCCCAGTTCTTGGGGTTCCTTCAGGTTGGGCTCCAGAATAAGATGCATGAGGAAGACTTGAACTTGACCCACAGGTTGACTAAGAACTAACCCAGCCACCTCTCAAAGCATGAGAAATAAGCAAATGCTTGTGTTTTTTTTTGCCTCACAGATTGGTGATTGTTAGGCAGCAGTAGAAGCTTGCTAATTATACCTGGTAATTAGATTCCTCTCTATCTTGTCACACTATGCGTGCTAGACTGGAAGGGGAGTAAGGCCACGCCTACCTCCTTGGTAGACCAGATGGCTTCAGAGCTTATGTGAGGGAGATGCCACACAAAAGTGGTATTCCCCAAACCGGGGATGGAGGCTCATCTGGATGGAAGAGCTGGTACCCAGGTGAATGCCAGGGTTAGTTTAGCTCAGGACTTCTCAACCTCAGCGATACTGACATTTTGTTGGAGGTCCTGTCCCATGCATAGAGGTTTAGAAGCCTCTCTGGTGTTTACCCACTAGATGCTGGTGACACTCCTCTCCCCAGTTTGCAACAACCAGAAATGTCTCCAGCCATTGCCAAAAATCACTCCTTGTTGAGAACCACTAATTTAGCTGATCTGGATCCAGTTTTTCGTTAAGGTAAGAACAGAAAGTGGTAACTAATGACATTTATTGAGCACTTACTGAATTTGAGGCTTCTTGTTAAGTACTTTTACTAACTGATCTAATTTGGAAAGTGTATTCGTTTGTATTAGTATTGCCATTACAAAGTACCACAGACTGGGTGACTTAAATAACAGAAATTTATTGTCTCATTGTTCTGGAACCTGGAAGTGTGAGATCATGGTGTCAGCAGGGTTGGTTTCTTCTGAGACCTCTCTCCTTGGCTTGGAGATGGCTGTCTCCTCAGATGGTCTTTCCTCTGTGTGTTGTCTGCATCCTAAGCTCCTCTTTAAGGACTCTGGTCATATTGGATTACCCTAATGACCTGATTTTAACTTAATTACCTCTTTAAAAACCAATTCTCTAAATATAGTCACATTTTGAGATGCTGGCAGTCAGGAGTTCAACATATGAATTTGGGGGGACACAGTTCAGCCATAATGGAAATTCTACAACAGAGGAGACACAGAGGTGGGGTAACCCTTGCTTAAGTAACACATTTACTATGTAGGAGAGCCAAGACCAACTCTAGAATCTGTGCTTTTGATCATACTCCGTACCACCTCCCCAAGAAATTAATCCTGTGAAAGAATCAGGAAGGGAGACAATATACAAATGTATGCAATGAATTGTGTGTGTGTGTTAGAGTAGGGAAAAAAAAAAGAATAGGCTTGTTCAGAAGTGATGCTCACTCCCCATACATACCTGTGCATGAGAGGAACTTCCTCCAATAGTTACATTGTTTTCCCGGTCACGTGAGAGGAGCTATGCAGATTGTAGGAGTACTCAGCCTCTGCCGGCCTGGTCTGGACCACTCAATCTTAGTGACAATGTATTTTCGGACCCTGTGCTCTTTGACGATTGAGATAAAAAGCCTTAAACATTTCTACCTGCTAGTCTAGCAATTCCATTCCTTGGAATTTATCTTTAAGAACGAAGCAAATATGTGTACGAAGACTAATGCATAAGATATTTGATTTTCGTGTGATTTGCAAGAGCAAACATTGGATAGATATTGGATAAATAAATTACGGCATGTCCATATGGTGGAATGTTCAACTCATAGATGAATATTTTCTTCTAAGGGAAGAACCTTCATGATATATTATTCTGTGAAGGAAAAATATTTGGATACCATATAGAGTATGATCTGAATTTTTGCGATTGTATATATATATGTCATCATCCCACTGAACAAGGAGGTACTTGTAGAATCTAGCAGAAATGTGTTGTATTCTTGGCTTCCTGCTGTCCTACCAAACCTATCCTGCAGTTTTTATCCTGCGCCCTGATGAAACTGGAGCAAGTCCCAGGGCTTTGTCACTCTTATCTAAGAAAAAGTCATTGCTCTCATAAAAACCCAGTCTCTGCTAATTAATATGTCCACTCCAATGTCAGGGCTTAAACTCTCCAATCTTTACTGAAAATGAACATTTCTCCCGTTTCCTTCCTCAGCTGTGTCGGGCTGGCCCCTGTAGTGAGAAGGGGTGTGGGGCTGTTGTGTCTCTTTCTCTTCACTGGGTGCTTCGATTCTCCCCCCACACCCCCTTCAGGGCTTCCTCTGGTTCCTCCAGAACTGGGAAGAGGGAGAGGCAAAGAAAGAGGCAGAAAAAGACTCATCAGACTGGTGTTATTCTAGCCACCTGGGTTTTCTCATGCCTTTCTTCCTGAATCCTTGGCAGCCGGTCTCTTCCTGTTCCTGGTGGGCACCTGAGGTTTGCTTGACAGGGAGATTCTGTCTCTTCTGGTTGTTCCTGCACGACTTCTCCCTCCCCTGCTGCCCCAGCATCTGGCCAGTTCTGGCTCACGGAGACCTTCACACATGCTTTTGCCTTGAAGACTTGGGGGAAGTGAGCCACCTTCAACACAACGTCTCCTCACTCCACCCCCAGGGCCACTAGTCGGCCACAGTCACTGGCCCTTTGGGTTCCTCAGTGTGATTGGACTACTGATCACAGCGGATCAGTCTACTGATTTCCACATGTTTCAGGGAACAAGCATCAAGCCTTCTAAGAGGTCTCACTGAAGCCCCTTTGCCTTGGACGGAGCCCCCACAGGGAGGGTGGGAGTCTAGACACTGACAGCTCTCTTTCCAAATCCTTGCCTAACACCAACTCCTATCTCTGCCTCTCTGACTTCTTTAAGGTTCCAGAGGTGGGTAGATTGGGCTTTTTTTTTTTTTTTAAAGTAAACTCTATCCTGAACATGGGGCTCAAACTCAAAACCCCAAGATCAAGAGTTGCATGTTCTACAAAGTGAGCCAGCCAGGTGCCCCTAGATTGGGCTTTTAAAACCTGACTAAGTCAGGTTGTCTTACCCTAAGTCCTGGTGGTCTTACTCCTCACTTTGAAATGGGAAGCAGTCAGCTCTGGTCTTGGAGTACCAGCTGATGCAGAAATAGAAAGAGCCTGTTTTCCACCTTCTGTTTTGCACAAACAGAATAAAGAGGCAGATGGTAGGCACATCAGTCTTGCAGAGGCACATCGGGGAGAGAGAAAGATGGAGGGGGTCTGGACAGAATGATCTTCAGGGTCCCTTCCAATCCAGACAGTGTATGGCAGGCAGGCAGGGAATACGAGAAAGTATCGATTATATTCCCTGACTGTGATGTTGGAGGAGACAAGACACTCATGTAGCATGATAGCAGCAGACCATCGAAAATGTTCTTGGTGGTAATAAATGTGATAACATTAAGTGTGAATAATCAAGTGCTGAGTGTGTAGGACCAGCTTTATGTCTCAGAGAATGGCGGTGAGTCAGCTCACTGCTGCAGAGGGTGTGAGAGGAGGTAGATGGAAACTGAACTTGGTGGTCCGCAAGGGGAGACACGCCTCACTTGAGCCTCCACAGCTTCTCCTCTCAGGCTTTGTCCTTACTTGTTCTCCTAAATGCCACCCTGCCGGGAAGTCCTTCCCCATCCCTGAAGGTAAACAGGTCATCTGTCATCACCATTGCATTTTATTTACACTCCTGTTTGTCCTAACACATGGTGGGCTACACACACACGTGGCTGTTATGTCCCAAGGCACTGAGTTCGCTGTTGGCTGAGTCAGCATTAGGGTTGGGGTTCTGGGTTTTTACTACAGGGCTCTCTCCTGCCTGTCCTCCCAGGTGTCTCTAGAAGCCTAGAAAGCACTTTGCTGTTTATTCCACCCCTGCTGGCATTTGCGATCGGGGATGTGTGTCCAAATCCATCTTGTGTGTTTCCAACTCAGAGCCTCCTGGAAAGGAGGTGCTCCCCGGAGACAAGGAAGGCAGCTGCAGAAAGCTGTCATCCCAGCACCGGTCCTGCTCGGAGGGCTGGCCCCCGGCCCCCGCCACCTTCCCTTGTGTGTCTCTTCATTGGGCAGCTGGCCTGCGTTTCAAGCAGACCTGGGCTTGGTGCTGGCCACGGAGATGGACTCCTGAGGTAGCTCTACTCTACGGGAGCAAGGTACCGGCCTGGCCTCGGCCTGATTGAAGCCCCACTTCTCTGCCAACACTGTGTACAGAAACTGGCAGTCGTGTCGAACCCCGAATTTTGCAGTCAAGGCTGCTCAAGCCCTCTTGTTGGACAGGATGGAAACCAAGCCCGGGGGAGGGAGAGCGGTAATGACGGCCGGGTTCATGCATCTGGCTTAGCAGGCAGGTGTGGCCACTGCACAGGCTAGCTGGACAGACAGACGTCTGAATCTGCTCCAACTTTGCCCAACTGCCACCTCCTCTGGGGAGAGTTCCCTGATCCTCGGGCTGAGTTAGACGCTCCTGCGTGTCCCCATGCCACTGCACGCAGCCTTCAACTGCGGGAGCCCTCCACCAAGCCATGTCTCTGGAAGGCCAGGACTCTGCACGTATCATCATCCCCTTGTGGGGGCTGCACTGGCTTCAGAACTGGCTTTTCTATAGGAAGTCAGACCCAGTTCTACCTGCGGACCTTCCTTCTCTCCCCCTTTCATCACAGTGAAGCCTCAGAAGGCTGAGCGGTTTCTTCTGAAAACACCACCCTCTTAACACCAGGAGGGCGGCCCTGCCCGAGGGCGGCCAGGAATTTCTGGCCAGTGTCCCAGTGCAAAGGAAAACTGGAAGAGAGTCTAGAACTGTGCTGACCGATAGAAAAATAATGTGAGAAAAGGACAAAGAAACAATGAATTTTAATATATTTTATTGAACCCAAGATATCCAAAATACCATTTTTCACATGTAATCAATACAAACCATTATGAATGAGATAGTTGGCGTTCTTCTTTTTTTTTTTTTTTTTGTGCTAAGCACTCAAAATCTGATATGTATTTTATACTCACAGTACATCTCAATCTGGACACTCAGTTTTCATCAAAAATACTTGATGTGTATTTCAATTTTATAAAATTTGCAGTTGAAAAAAACAGATTCACCCGCCAACATAGTTCCAAACATACTTAAAGTTTTCCAATAACTGAATTAAATATCTGTTTTTAAATTTAGCTTAGTTTAAATAAAATAAAAATTCAGTTCCTCAGTCACGCTAGTCACTTCTCAAGGGTACTCTTCAAGTCCCATGCAAGCTCTAGAAGGTGGGCTGGGAGGTAAGGGAAGAAGTGATTGAATCAGGGAAGAAAGCCCAATGGCTCTTGAGGATGGTGACAGCTTCATGTCATCATCTTGGCTTCTCCAAATATGCAAAGCACTCATTTTCCTTAAGACTTTAGGGGCTGAAGGCAGAAGGCAGTCCTGGTGGGAGGCTCAGCTAACTTCCACGACAGTCTTCAGTGGGATTTCACTTCTTTTGAGTTTTCAGCAGCATCAGGAAGCTTGGACGGTGGTGTGTTGTTGGGGGGACTTGGAGGACTGAAACTCGGGGGAGAGACTCCTAAGTCCTCTGGCCACAGAGTAGAGCTGGGGGCTGAGGAGGCCCCTGGAGCCGACGGAGGGAACAGCTGCTCCCCCTACAGGGAGCCAAAGGAACAACAGGCCTGCCTGGCCGCAGGGTTCAGGCTGCCTTTTGTAGACTTGCCCTTCAGGTGCTTGGAGGTATTGATCCCGTCCTCTGGAGCACGGTGGGCAGGGGACAAAGAAAGACTGGATCTTTTTTGGGTTATCAAGTGTCGGAATACAGAGGCCTTGGCTTTGGCAGCATAGAAATGCTGGTGCAGAAATGAATCTTAGAATGCAAGGATAAGAGGGGCACTTGGCTGGCTCAGTCGATAGAGCATGAAACTCTTGATCTCAGGGTCCTGAGTTCAAGCCCCAAGTAGGATTCAGAGCTTACTTAAAAAGAAAAAAAGAACAGGAGGGTAATATTGTTTAATAAAATTCTGTGATTTCCAAACTCAAAACAAAAAATTTTTCTCTAGGTTTAGTTAGCCAACAATTATTTGTTCAGAACCCTCAATCATTGTATTCAGAAAGACCTCACATGTGAAATATACATTAAAAAAATGACATAACAATCCCTTCAGTGGTTTCTTCCAAAATATTTATAAACTGAAAGCAGTAATGTACATAGTAAAAAATTCAAGCTGTACCATAGGTTCTACAATGGAAAGTAGAAGTTTTTTCCTTCCCTTGAATGTTGTTTTAAAATGCTCAAAGCACCTGGCATTTAGTAGCTGTTCTGTAAATGTTAGTGTGCTACTGATGAAGGTTGAAAGTGGACAAGAAAACTAACAGCAACAAAAACAGTATTATTATCATTTTTTAAAAAGATTTTATTTTTGAGAGAGAGAGAGAGAGAACGTGGGCATGAGCTGGGGGAGGGGCAGAGGGAGAAACAGGCTCCCCACTGAGCAAGGAGCCTGATGTGGAACTTGATCCTAGGACCCCGGGATCGGGACCTGAGCCAAAGGCAGATGCTTAGTCGACTGAGCCACCCAAGTATTCCGAAAACAGTATTATTAAACCACAAACCAAGTGGGTGATGTGTGAGGGATGGGGTCAGTGGGCCGTCAGGTGTGGCCTCCACATTCAGCAGTGCTGCTTTTTGAATTTGATAGCTTTGAATGTTATTTAATCCAGACACTCGACCAAACATTTAGAGAAGGGGCTCTGATTGGGTTATTCTGGGAGCCACTGTAAGCAGAGAACTCGGGGTAGTGGGGTAGACAGTGACATTGCTATTGGGGGCCTCTGGACAGCGATTGGGGCACAAGGGCTGGTGTCAGGTGTGACAGACATGGCCCTGGGACAGTCAGCTATGAGCTGGGTTCTCTCCTTGGCAGATGGCTTGAGTGACTTTGGCCAATTCAGTGGATATCCAGGCTAGTGGATGGGCATTAAAAGGGATGAAAAAAGTCTTCATTCGCAAGGAATCTGTAGCTGGGGGAGGACAGACGGGTAAAACGGCTAACCAAAAACGTAGTGCAGAGCATGTCTAGTTGATGGCAGATTTCCTTGCGGTCCAAAGGAAGGGTCAGCAAAGAACAACCTGCAGGCCAAATCCAGCCCACAGCCCGTTTTTGTAAATGAAATTGTGTTGGCCCCACAGCAGGCTGGTTTGTGTGTTGTCTGAGGCTGCTTTCGCCCCCTACTGGCAGAGTTGAGTACTTGCAGAGAGCGAATGGCCCTTAACCAACTGAGCCACCCAGGCGTCCCCCTCCCCCACCTCTGGGGGGGAGTGGGGGAATGGCCCTTAAAGCCTAAAATACTATCTGGCCCTTTAGAGAAAGTTTTCAGGCCCCTGGTCTAAAGGAAAGAACAGGAATTTTCAATAGAGAAGCGTGTCGGAGCAGCTTCTGGGAATAAAGAGCCAAAGAAAGGGAATTCTGGACACAGGCCTAGTGGCCTGATTCCAGGACAGTAGAGTCGGCCAGGCTCCGTGGGCCCTTCAAGCCTCTCCTCCCTTCTGAGCAGAAAGGAATTCAATTAATTTTTCTACACCTTGTAGCAGAGAAAGAGAGGATGAGTGAGCCCACGTTTATAAATGCTTTGAGAGTAACATGAAAAAAGCATCCATTAATCAAAAGACATTATTTCTATTTTATTGTTAAGTGGATGCTAATTTTCTTTTTTGCTTTGCAGCCCTGGCTGCCAGTTTCCTCCTTCCTGTTGTTCTGCCTTGGAAAAACAAACCACACCAAACCAAAAACTAGGCATTACCACCACAGACCACAAATGTGTTTACTTAAAGAAATGTATTTTCATTCTTTTTCCAGACCCAAATAGGTGTAAATAAGTTTAGATAGACTCCACAAGGTCCAGAGTTCAAAAGGTTTAGAGGGTATGAAAAGAGATGCCTCCCTTCTATTTTTAGGCTCCCTGTTCCTCACTTTGGAGGCAGCGAATGGCACCACTCTCTTGCACTGTATATCCTTCCCGAGATTTTTTTAGGCAGGAAGAAATATTTACATACACATGTATTTTTTTCGTCCTTTCAACACAAATGATTATCTCCTGTACATACCATTTTGCAATTGGCTTTTCTCCCTAGTAATGCCTTCTGGCAAGTGTTTCACATTGATACAGAACTGCCCCATCCTCTTCTTGGTGGTGCAGTGTTCCATCCCATAGAGGTACCATACTGTATTTAAATGTTTTAGAGGCAAATAGGTCTGTTGCTGTCCCCTCTTTGTTATCAGCAACACCCTGGCTAGCACTGCTGGGCTCAGGGGACGGGGTCAATAACAGTGTCTAGGTAGAAGTTCATCGTACTGATGGCTTTAAAGATGGCCTCTTCTTGGTCCTCCACAGGCCAGGCCAGGGGGAGAGGGGCATTACATCCCAGCAGTCACGCTCACAGCGTCCTTCTGCCTGCTTTGAACCCTGTCCCTGTGATTGCCCTGCCTTGGGCTGCTGTGGGAAAAGCACATATTCTAACTGGAAATGGAAGGCAAGATTATTCTGATGTGGGATCAGGTGGTGGCGGTGGCATTTGGCAGGCGTATTAGTCATGGCCTTTTGTTGAACGTTATAAATACCTACCTCAAACTAGCTTAAGCAGAAAGGAGGATTGTGGACTTATAGAGGCAAACAAGGCGACTGGGGAGTTGGGGCGGACACCCAGTTGCCTACCCAATGTACATCTCCCGATGTGCCCAACTAGAAACATTCAACCCTTGAGGCTCTCTTGCAGCTAGGGGTGGTCGTGTGACCCTTTTCTGTTGTAAGTTGTTGTATCCAGGTGGCACGTCTGGGGATCCTCACACTTAGCTGGCATATGTTTTTCATCCTTTTTGCCTGGAATGTGGATATGAGACCTAGAGACGCAGGAATCATCCTGAGAGATGAGAAGGAGAGCCAGGTGATGAGGACAGTGGAGCAAAATGGCAGCAGAGAGCCGGGTCTCTGCTGTCACCACGGAGGCTGCATGCCAGATCTCTCCTGCTAGCCTTTCAATCAGATGCCACCTGAGAAAAATGAACACCTCTTTGGGTAAGTCCTGGGGTTGGGCTCTTATTACATGCAGTTCAACGCAATTCAACACAGGCCAGCTCTGATTCCGTGCAGTGGGATCCTGGGATTTCAGTGTCAGGTTTCTTGGTCTTTCTCTCTAGTTCATTCTCCCAGGATCCTTGATGGGACAAGGGACCTGGCACCAGCAGGTCTGGAAAGCACTCCTGTAGCTTCCAATCCAGGGGAAAGAGATCTGATCCCAAAAGGGAAGAAAAAAAATCCAGAGAAGAAACGTGATTGATTTGGAGGATACTCGTTAAACCAATGACAATGGACAACGGGAGGAGGTCATATGACTGACCAGGTCTGTGCCACCTAAGTTCACCTAGAAAAGAGAATGAGAAGCAGTTTCCAAAGGAGGAGAAGGTGTACTTTTACCAGGAGGGTGGGAAGCTGGGAGGACAGATGGCTCTCTAGCAGGCATTGAAGGTTTAGACTTGCGGAGAGGAGAGAGAAAGGCATTTCAGGGAGATAGTCCCCTCCCCCAGGAAGCCTTTTCTGACGGCCTGATTTAGTCACTCCTCTCTCCACCCCATTAACTCCCTTGCTTATTCTCAGTGTAGCATCTGTCACTGTGTATTGCTGTCTGTCTCCTGGTGGCTCCTTAAAAGTGGGCACTTCATCTTATTGATCCTGTATCCCTCCCATCACTAGTGTGTACAGCCACTCAGTGTGGATGAATGAATGAAGGGACAGCAGGAGCAAAGACACAGAGGAGAGAAGTCACCTCTGGTTTGGTTGGAATCTTGGGTGTGTGATTAAAAAAACCCCAGTAAATCCTAGGGCTCCTGGGGGGCTTAGTCGGTTGAGCATCTGACTCTTGGTTCAGCTCAGGTCATGATTTCATGGGTCGTGGGATCGACCCCTCATTGGGTTCCACACTCAGAGTCTGCTGTAGATTCTCTTTCTCTCCCTCTCCCTCTGCTCCTCCTCCTGCTCTCTCACACAGTCTATCTCTAAAATGAATAAATCTTAAAAAAACAAAAACAAAACCAAAAAACCAAACCAGTAAATCCTAAGGTGGATTAGGGCTAGATTGTAGGGCGACCTAAGGGCTAAGGCATTTGGGTTTGTGTTACGGAAGTCGCGAGCCATTGAAAGCTTCTGAGCCAGGGAGTGGCATGATCAGAGTTGCTGTGTCCTGAGTCTAGATCCTTTTGACCCTGGCTGCTGTCTTTATTTTCCATTCTCTGGCTTCTCTGAGATTCTTCTTGGCCTGGCTCTTCATCTGTCTCAGCTGCCTTTGTCCATGTTACCCACCATTGCTTCTCCCTGCCCCATCTCTTTTACCAGTCAGGTCTGGGCTGATTCTGGTCTTCACTGTGCTGGTGGAGAGGCTGGTTTTCCCTGACTGGTACCGACTGGGTGTCCTTTAAGGCACGATTCCACCTGAGCAGCTCTTGTCTGCCCTCTCCTGGGCACTAGTGGATACAGCTACCTGCTCTTTGGAACTGGATATAAACAGGTCACAGCCTCCCCATGTGGCTTGTCTTCTATCTGCCGCCAGGTCTCCCTTAATGACTTACAAATCAAAGCAGAAGTTATTGTTGTTGTAGTTTTTTGAGTGACAACCATATGTGTAGGTGTGTTTGGTAAGAGCTACGTATAGAAAATACTTCTGAATTCCCACTGTTCTAGTTAACTTTCATTGTGGGCTCCAAGGTCTGTCATAAATGGTAGAACATTAATTTTTGCTAATTTACATGACTATTCTATTTGTCTGAACGGAGGTCACTTTAGTTCATTTCACCATTGAAGAGGTAATACATTTGAACTTTATAAAAATGTAAGCCTTGCATTTTCATATTCCCTTGGAGAATAGTCTTCCCGATAAATCACACCCTAGTGCTTTCATCCGAGTACAGAGATCCATGAACATATTTTTATTGTTCACAATAGAATTGAGGCAATGTCCTAATTAATGATTTTTATAAGAGGTAATTTCTGTTTACAGGGAATCTGGGCCTGTAACATGGATGAGAAACCATCTCGGGGTTTTTTGATCTTATAACATGATGGATACACATCCCAGCAGAACACCTGATTGGATTCTTGGCCTCACTGTGGGGATGGAATTATTTTTTTTTTTCTGAATATGTGGTTTTTCTTAGGCCAAGGCTAAAGCTTTGCCTTCCTACTTTGGTTAGTGGACTCATTCAAATGCCTTGGCTCTAGATCTCACAATTTCTGCATGGTCCCAAGACCACATCTTGCTCTCCTGGGTCCACATTTTGAATTCCTCCTTTCCCTAGCCATTCAAGTACAGCCCTTCCCTCAAGACCTACTTTTAATATCTTTCCCCTAAGATTCCTCCCCTGCATCTTAATCTCTTCTAAACAATACACATCTATAGTTTCTTGTATATATTTAACAAAAGCCATGCATTATCTTGTGACATCTTTTTACTTTTTAATGAATCATTATTTATAAATTTGTACTGCCATTTAAATTTACAGAAGTTTATGTCCTGTGTTTTTCCTTGAATAATAAAATCTTTAGTGCCAGAAACTCTATCTTACACTAGGTTGTTTGCCCCACAGAATGTTGACTATCTATTGCTACATATTCAATAGTTGAGCAGCAAGTGCTGTTGATTGATGGGTTGTTGTATCATTTGCCTATCCTAACTCTAATTAGTATACTTTCCTGAGAACTATTTACAACAGACAGATTGGCCCAGGCCATCATTAACACTTCCCTGAAATATTTTCATGCATTTAGATGCTTTGCAAAATGTATTGCCCAAATGGTGCTATGTGTCTGTGTGTGCACATAATAAAGGGAAGCCAAATTAAAACCCTCCTTTTAATTCACTGTTGATGCATGATCATTTTAAAATGTAGCTTTCATTTTCATCAAAGTTATGCACTTGCATAATTTTAGGAGTTGTCTTAGTCTGCTTGGGCTACCATAACAAAATACCATAGACTGGGTGGTTTAAACAACAGACATTTATTTCTCACAGTTGTGGAGGCTGAGAAGTTCAAGATCGTGGTGCCAGCAGATTTGATTCCTGATGATGGCTCCTTTCTGGCTTCCCTTCTCTCTGTGTCCTCACATGGCAAAAAGAGAGAGAGAGAGAGGTTGAGATCTGGGCTTTCTTCCTCTTTTTATGAGGATACTGATCCCATCATGGGGACCCCCGCGCTCATGGCCTCATCTAAACCATTGCTTCCCAAAGGCTCCACCTCCAAATACTATCCCATTGGAGATTAGGGATTCAACACATTAATGTGGGGGGACACAGACAGTGAGTCCATATCGGGGGTCAAATAATTTCACAAAGCACTCCAAAATACAGCAGCTTGCCCTTGCTCCACCATTCCCCCATTTTCTAGAATCAACATGTTTAACTATTTTAGATGCTTATTTTGATGTTATTTCCTTATCTCTCTACTATGATTACACTACTCCTTTTCTTTTCTTCTTTCAGCTTTAGGCATTATCTATTAGCTTCCCACTGTGTCAAGCTCTCTTTAACCACCCCCACCCTGCTCTATCATGTGCAATTCCTGACCTCCCACCTTCCCATTATCTCACTATTGTTATTTCATAATTTTGCTTAGGTTAAAATTTAGTGTGTATATTATCCTGTCTATATAAACACTATTCACAGCTGGACATGATTATTTTTGTTTTCTGGTATGACCGTTAGGTTTTTCTGGAGTTAACAGTTATATTGTTTTTCTTCCTCCTTTGCTTTGTTTTCTAACACCAGTTGATCCCAAACTCTCTCCTCAATTGTTTAAATCTCCTCTCATACATTCACTCACATCAGGTATTCCTACAAGGCTATCTGTTTGGTCTTCTCTGCTCTTCTGAGCTGTTCCAATCTGGACTCTTTTCTTTCTAGGCTCAGTGTGCAGCTGTTCTTGGATCTCCCTTCATCTTCATCCCTGAGATTCCTTTGGCTCTTTCTTGGATTGATGCTCATATTTCCCAGACCCCATATCTTCCTCTCTCTTGGCTTACCTTCTAATTTTGGATGGACTTCTCAATAGCTTCTTGAGAATGGGTGCATGGAAGGTAAATATTTTGAAACCTGTCATGTCTGAAATGTTTGTGTTCCACCCTAACATTGAATCGATAACTTTGTTGGGTATGAAATTCTAGGCTGGAAATGATTTTTCTATAGAACTCTGAAGTCATTGCTCCATTATCTTTTTGCTTCTAGTGTGGCTACTGAGAAATCCATAGTCATCCTGATTTTTTGAGTGGCCTTTTTTTTTTTTTTTTTACTTTTTTGGAAACCTTTAATATTGTTGCTTTGTCCCCCTTGTTCTGAAAATTCATGATGATAAATTTTAGTATGGACTTGTTTTTATCTCTTGTACTGGGTATTTAACATGCTCTTTCCATCTAGAAACTCATGCCCTCCAGTTTGGGGAAATTTCTTGAATTATATTTTTGCATTTTCCTTTCTTCTATTTTTTACATTCTCTTTGTTTCTGAAATTTTACTTATTCAGATGATGGACTCCTAGACTGATTTTTAAAGTTTCTTTTCTATCATATTTTCCATTTCTTTGACTTTTCACTCTACTTTCTAAGAAATTTTCCTAACTTTATCTTCTGATCCTTCTGTTGAAATTTTCATTATATTTCATTGATTTTCTAAGAACTCTCTTTTGATCTAAAATTGTCTTATTTTTTATAGAATTGTTTTTATTAATAAATACAATAATGTTTCCTACTTCTCTGAGGATGTGACTGATAATTTCCTTTCAATTTGTTATTTTCCTGCATAGTTTTCTACAAGTTGCTTTCTCCTCCCCTAATATTTTGACCTGTATTTTTCAAGATAGAGAATTCCCTTGGGGGTCTGGAGATCATTGGTTGATGCTCACATTTTAAAATGGAATACTTAAGAGCTAACTGAAAGCTCTGTGTGTGTGGGTAGAACTTGTTAATTGTGGACTTCATTAGAATGAATTGTAAAGGGTAAGGTGGTTTGGTTGGTTTGATTCTTCAGGAGAATTTTGCTGTCAGCACATCTGTTTTTTTTTTTTTTTTCCTGGAGTGGATAGATTTTTAGTATATTTAAGGAACAGCAAGAAAGGAAATGTACTAGTCAAGGTTGTCCAGAGAAACAAAACCAACAGAATCAATCTATCTATCTATCTATCTATCTATCTATCTATCTATCTATCTATCTATC
>NW_023270415.1:65259369-65265002 GCF_011800145.1 Mirounga leonina | reverse complement strand
ATCTATCTATCTATCTATCTATCTATCTATCTATCTATCTATCTATCATCTATCTCCTGTGTGTGTGTCATATATATGTATATGTATATACATGTTTATATATTTATTATAAGGAATCAGTTCATGTGATTTTGGAGGCTGAGAAGTCTCACAATCTTCTCTCTGCAAATTGGAGACTGAGGAGAGCCTGTGGTGTAATTTGTTTTGAGTCCAAAGGACTGAGACTCAAGAGAGCCAATGGTGTAAACCCCAGTTGAAGAGTAGAAGACCAGTGTGCCAGCTCAATAGGCAGAGAAGGGCAAATTCTCCCTTCTTCTACCTTTTTTGTTCTATTCAGCCTCTCAGTCGATTGGATGAGGCCTACCCACACTGGGAAGGACAATCTGATTTACTCATTCTATTGATTCAAGTGCTAATCCAGGAACACCTTCACAGACACACCCGGAATATGTTAGGCAAATATCCAGGCATCCTGTGATCTAGTCAAGTTGACACATAACATCAGTCATCTCAGCCAGTGTGGGGCTGAGAGGAGTGAGCAAGAGGAAGATGGGCAAGGGATGCTGTCAAACGGGTTAGGACTCAGCCACAAAGGGGCTTATAGAAAAAGACGAGAACAATAAACAATTTTGTTCTAAGTTAAATGGGAAGCCTTTGGAGGACTTTGAGTAAGGAAATGACAAGATCTGATTTACCCTTTCAAAATGGCTTCTGTTTATATGTGGAGAATTTTACTGAGCAGATGGTGGGGAAGGGCAGTGACGTGGAACTAGGGAGTCAGGCTGGTAAGTGTCTCACTCAGGATGGGCTTAGTAATGCTACGTTAACAATGTTTTGTTTTGCTGTTGTGCCACACATCATCTTGTTTCTGGAACCTTGCTGGTCTTATGACTGAGACAGAAGAGATCACAGTGAATCACATGCTAACTGTGAACTCTTCTGCCTGAAAATGATACACATCACTTCCTTTAAATTTCATTGACCAAATCAAGTCAAGTGGCTAAGCCTGGCATCCATGGAGTGGGGAAGTATAATCCTCCACCAAGAGGAGTGGGAAATGCTTGGAAACTGTGGAACAATCTACCACAGGAGGCTATTGCAATAATCAAGGCAAAAATGAGAACAGTAGCAGTTGAGGTGGTAAAAAGAATTCAGATTTGAGGCAGAGTTGGGAGGAATTGCTGGTTCAGTAAATGTGAAGCATGACAGAAAGAAGAGTTAAATATTTCAGGGTTTTGTTCTGAACACAATGGTGAATGGTGGTGTCATTTACTGAGTTGTAGAAGACTAAAAGAGGGGTAACGTTAAGGGGAAAAAACGAGGAATTCTATTTTGGACGCATTGGGTTTGAGATTCCCAATAAGAGAAATGTTGGGGTTGAAGATAAAATTTGGGAGTTACCAGCATATAGGCTGCCTTGGAAGCCATGGGACTGAATAATATTACACATAGGAAACCAGAAGGCTGGGATTGAGCTGTCGGCATGCCAACATGCAAAGGCCAGGGAGAGGAGGAGAGCCCAACAAAAGAGAGGGAAGAGCCAGATTGGGAGGAGGGAAGCAAAGCGTATGGGATGGCCCAGAGGCCAAGGGGAAGAAGCATTTCATAAGGAGAAGGATCCACAGTGTCACTGTTACTGAGACACTCAGATAAGAATTAAAATCCATTGTTGGATTTGGCCAGATGCAGGCACTGGTGACCTCGACATGCCATTGGTGACCTAGGAGTGAAAGTTTTATTGGAATGGGTTGAGAAGAGCACACTTGTCCTTCTGATTCAAAGTCCAGTTCCTCCCTTGGTTTGCTACATAGAATGGAAAGTTCTCATGAACAGAATGAAGTTGTCGAAAATGTCAGGGAATTAAGTAACTTGTACTTTATTCTTTGAGTCACTTAGCATGGGGAAACAACCCACTAAAAATTTGAATCAACCATCTGAACATAACTGGTTCACTGTCTTTTATTCCGTGAGTGTATGGAATAAATGTTTGTAGAAATCTCTGTTTCTCTCCATCCAGGCTCCAGGCCAAGCCTTCGTAAATGATGAGGCATGTTATAAATTTGTTAGCCCAAATGATGGGGCATGTTATAAATTTGTTAGCCCCCTTAACCATGGAGACACATGGGGAGGCAGGGAAGTAGGATTGGGAAAAATAGAAGCATCTTGTTTACTGCCCAGCATCAAGTACAGGATATAAAACCCGCTTCCAAGAGCAATACATTGAATTAAATGAGGTAATTTTACTCCTGAACAATACTCCAAGGGGCATTCCAGAGTAATAAACCCGACAGCAAAAACCATGAAACCAAGGGAGAAAAAGGCGGGATATGGACAGGAAAAGGAAATGTGCACCTGTTACCTCGTGCATTTTTGTTCAGCCTGTGAGGCATGCCTGCTGCAAACCATTTCTGGTTGTGCATGAGATTCACCATGGACACATGGGAGGACCCGATGTCACTTCTGTGCCTTGGCCTCAGGTACTGATATGTCCAAAGCAAGCCAGGTTGGTAAGGCCAGGAAAGCAAGGCTGGGGGGTGGGGGGGTGTTTTCTATAAACTTGAAATACTTCCAACATTTTTCAAAGTTGGTTGTGATTCTTGCCTTTTCTGATTGTGTGCTCCCAGTCAAGGGCACTATTCCAAATATTTAATAACTCGTGAAGAATAGGCCTTGACTAATTGGAACAGACACCAGACTGATCGGAATAGAGGCTGTCTGTACCCAACATTTGAACTGAATACTAGGCTTGTTCTCTACATCTAGTGAGAAGAATAGGGGCCCTGTAGCCAGTAAAAGCTGAGTTCAATCTTGGATATTTCTTAGAATGCCTCGTAGCTCCCTGTCTTTGAGCAAGTTCAAGCTTTGCTGAGCCTCATTTTCCTCAAATGTGGAAAAAAAAAGTATTTCCTTGTGTGATTATTTTGAAATGAAAAGAAGTGCATTTCAACTGTCTATTGCTATCTATCCCATCATCCGAAAACCTAGTGGCTTAAAGCAGCAATGACTTATTAGTTCTCATGACTGGGGGGTCAAGAATCCAGGCAGCTCTTGGCTTGGAGGTCCTTCTGCTCCATGTGGTGTGGGCTGGGAGTTGCTCACTCAGCTGCATCCATCTGGCCCCTGGGTTGGGCTGGAAGGTCCAGGAAGCCCTCACACACATGTCTGGCACCTCACTGCTCCTCCATCTGGCCTCTTTCTTCCTACCAGGTTGTCTCCTCATTAAGGGAGCTGAGCTTCTTTAAAGGTGGTAGCTGGCTTGTCAGAGCCAAAGAGGAAGCTGCCTGGTATCTTCAAACTGAACATGAGAACTGGAAGGCATCACTACAGGAAAAGGCAAATCATGAGGCTGGGCAAGATAAAAGGGGGAGGCAGGTAGACCCCACCTCTTGGTGGGGTGGAACACTGTGCGTGCACAGAGAGGCAAGGAGTTACTGGTGATCATCACTGGAGGCTCTCGGCCTCAAAATGAATTACATGAAGGGACCTCCTGCAGTGTTTAGAGCCCCCTGCTTGAAATCCCTCATGACTCCCCATGGTTTCAGGCTATTCCCTAACGTGACATTCAAGGCCTTCTCTGGCCTGCCCCTTCTGTCTAGCCTCATTTCTCAGAGCTCCATTCCTCACAGTTTCCACACTGGCCACACAAACATACACTTTTGTGTCTGTATAGGCTGCTCTCTGAATGAACAGGCTTTCCCCCCAGCACTCCTGTCTAATTCTTGACTCTACTTTAAAACTCTGTTCAGTGGTGCCTCCTCTGGGATGCCTTCCCGATTCTCTGTCTCAGCCTCAGTGTAAGGAAGAAAGATGGGTGCAGAGGGACAGAGAAGAAGGCATGGGAGGGGTTGCTAGAAACTCCAGACAGCCTTTTAGTCTTCTCATAGCAGAAGCAACTCTTGTCCAGGCATCCCAGAATGGGCTCTTGGAGACCACAGCCTTTCAGAGAAGCCCAGCCTCCTCATGGCATCTGGCATGGGTGAGAAACAGCTGGGGGAGGTGTCTCCAGAGACACCTGGTTCTCTGTGACCTGTGAGTGGGGACCAAGGGAGTAAGAGATTCCCTCATTCCCAGTAGCCCTCAGAAAGTATAATGGGTGGAATTGTGGCCCCCCCCAAGATATGTCCAAGTCCTAACCTTTGTACCTGTGAGTGAGACCTTATTTGGAAACAGGGTCTCTGCAGATATAATCAAATTAAGGATGTAGAGATTAGATCATATCAGATTTAGGGTGGGCCCAATACCCAGTGATTGATGTTTTTATAAGAGAGAGCAGAGGGAGGTTTGAGACACAGAGACAGAGAAGAAGACCATGTGAGGAGGGAGGGATGGAGGGCTGTGATCACAGGCCCAGGAGGCCCTTGCTACCCAAAGCTGGAAGAGGTAAGGAGAGATTCTTCCCTCTGAGTCCAGAGCTTCAGGAGGAACATGGTCCTTCATTTCATTCTTCTGGCCGCCAGAACTATGAAGGTGTAAACCTCTCTTGTTTGAAGACATCCAGTTTGTGATCATGTGGCAGCCCCAGGAAACTAACACAGCAGGAGAGATGTAGAACCTGAAATAACTGTGGGCCCAGCAGAGGCCTGAATTTGGGACCAATGATCTGGAGACTTCTCAACTGGAGGCCAAGGGCCATGACCACAGACTTCAGGACATGGTAGCAGTTTAATGCCTCAAAGATGGTAAGGGACCTCTGTGCTCAAGGACACATCCATGCTGGGCTCTGGGGTTCCAACTTAGCCCAATGGCACCCCCAGGGAAGACTTGCATGTTCTTCCCTGGTCACCATTGGATGAAAGTTGTTCTCGGTGCCTGCCGGGGATGTGGGGGGGAAGCCTGCAAGACCCAGCATTGTCCCCCCAGGGACTCAGCTTGAAAGATGCTGTTTTCAACTGGAGAAGACTGAGAAACCTTCAGTTCCTGAGTTCCTGCTCCCTTCTGGAATGGGGCTTATGAATAAATTTAGATCACATTTTGGGAGCACAATTTAACTTATGTATATATATAACTTATACATATAGTGATATAATGTGCATATATATTTATATGTATATATCTTACAATCTCAAACCCTTTATGTTTTTAATTTTGTTTTACTTTTTCTTAAGTAGGCTCCATACCCAGTGTGGAACTCAACACAGGGCTTGAACTCACAACCCTGAGATCAAGACCTGAGCTGAGATCAAGAGTCAGACGCTTAAACTGACTGAGACACTCAGGCACCCCTCAAACCCTTTTAATATGGTGATAAGAAGCAAAAGGAACTTTGTTTCGTAGCCATGTTGCAGTCTCCCAGCATGTGAAGAAAGCATCCTCAGTTGCCCAAAGGTTACGTGTGGGCTTGGTTCTAGGCTGTGGGATTACTTTCTGGGGCTTGCTAGGGAAAAGGGCGAAAGGAAAGAAGTGGAGAGTTATGTGGCATTTCTGTGCTGGGACTTAGGCAAATTATGTAATTGTCCTTTGCATTAAAATCTGCTCCACTTTCGTCTGATATTTTGCTGAGAGGACAAGTGAGATTCCAAAGCTCAGTATGCTGGAGTGTGCAAAATGGTAATCAGCTTCATGGCCAGCAGAGTGGCGTGCCTCTCTTTTATTTATTTATTTATTTATTTATTTATTTATTTATTTATTTATTT
>NW_023270415.1:65235954-65259359 GCF_011800145.1 Mirounga leonina | reverse complement strand
TTTATTTATTTATTTATTTATTTATTTATTTATTTATTTATTTATTTATTTATATGACAGAGAGAGACAGCGAGAACAGGAACACAAGCAGGGGGAGTGGGAGAGGGAGAAGCAGGCTTCCCGTGGAGCAGGGAGCCCGATGTGGGACTCGATCCCAGGACCCTGGGATCATGACCTGAGCCGAAGGCAGATGCTTAACGACTGAGCCACCCAGGGAGTGGTGTGCCTCTCTGAAGAAGTCAGGAGGATGAGGGGCCCGGCTGGGGGGAGACGGGAGGAGTCTGGCTGACTCAGTGAGCCTCGTCACTCCTTTCCGCTGTGACCTCTTCCAGGGGCAAGGGGAGGGCTCTGAACTGTATTCTTTTTTTACCAAGAAAGGGAATGGCAAAAGGGTCATTAACCATAGGATCGAGGGGCTGGCATGTGGATGCCACGTGGGAGATGCTAATTTGGGGAAATGTGTCCTTATCTCTATAGATGTGCCATTCCAAATCCCCAGTTAGATTTGAAAAAGACCTTGGAGGTTGTCCAATTCCCTTCTCTCCTGCACAGTGATGCTGAGCCTGGCGCCTAGCAGATGCTTAGCAAATATTTGTTGAATGAGTGAATAAATGAATGAATGAATATAGTTCAAGTGCTCAGTTTACAGGCAAGGGAATCAAGACTCAGAGAAATCAAGAGATTGGTCGAGGTCATGCATCAAGTTAGTGGTAGCTTTAGGCCTCTGAGATCCAGTACTCTGACCACTCAGCTGAGAATTTTCTTTCTGTTCCATCTTGCTGTTAGGACAACTGTAGCCACCAGAACGCTTCAATAATCTTGAAAGTTCTCTGGCTGAATGTTGCTATGATACAGTCTTGCAAAGAGCTGATTGCTCAGTCCCAAGGGCAAGTGCTATTTATGTTGGGGGAGTTAGAAGAGACCATTTGTTACCTGCCTCCTTAATATTCGTGAAGAGGATAACATTTTCTGTGTGCATATATTAACTGGGAAATATTATCTTTTATGGGCTCTGATATCCTTTTGCTATTTGATTTAAAAATCTTTCCCTTCCTTCCTATCTACCTTTAGGAAGGGGGAAAAAAAAAACCAGCAGAGGGCAATATTTACAGGATGACATTTCAGCCTTGCCATGCATTACAATAATCGTGGCTACTTTGCTTTTAATGCTTCCACATTGCCTCTGTTTTTCAAGACTCAGTCATCCCCTTTGCTCTTAGGGGGTCTGTTACAGCATCAGTCATGGCCCGTAGAGGGTAACTCTACTACTGAGCTTCCCAGCAATGCTGGTGCCCTGGCCTGTGGGCATCCTTATTGCTTTGGAAAGTGAGGTGTCTTCTGGGTCCTCCTATGGGACATCATTGGTTGTCGGTTTTCCAGCCTTAAGTAGTGTATACCGCTGCATAACAACACCATGAACTGAGTCACTTAGAACAACCTACATTTATTATCTCACCATTTCTGAGGGTCAGGAGTCTGGATATGGCTTAACTGGGGCCTTGTTCCAGGTTTTCACAAGACTGCAGTCAAGCTGTTGGCCAGGCTGCATTCCTCTCTGGAGCTCGGGGTCCTCTTCAAAGTTTATTTGGTCATTGGCAGAATTCAGTTCTTTGCCACTGTAGGACTGGGGTTCTGATTCTCTTGCTGGCCGTCATCTGGGAGCTGCCTTCCATTCCTGGAGGTGGCCTGTAGTTCCTTGCTGCATGGGCCTTGCACAGCACGGCCACCCCCTTCTGCAAGCCAGCAGGAGGATCTCTCATTTTGAGAGTATGAGGCAGTATTATTTAAGGTAATGGAATCCCTGGGGTGACTGTCCCATCACCTTTGCCATACACTATTGGCTAGAAGCAAGTGACAGGTTCTGCTTGTACTCTGAGGAGGGGATGATACAAGGATGTGACTCATCGGGGTCACCTAGCAAGGCTGCTTCTCTGAGTCTTTTTTTAAAAAATATGTATTTATTTATTTTAGAGGAAGAGAGAGAGCACGAGAGGGAGGGGCAGAGGGAGAGGGAGAGATTCTTAAGCAGACTCTGCACTGAGCGCAGAGCCCATCGTGGGGCTCGATCACGACCCAGAGTCGGAACCAAGAGTCGGATGCTTAACTGACTGCGCCACCCAGGCACCCCTTCTCTGAGCTTGTTATCCCTTCCTCTGCTGTCTGCTGTGGTTGTTCTGGCATTTCTACCTCACTACCCCACTTTTCCCAAGTTTATGAGAGCCATCCAAGATGCATCTTTGCACCATCTCTACTGTGCCTGCCAGGGTGTTAAATCATTTCCCCATGTCAATAAACTCTTCCTTATCCCACTTTATGTGCTGTCTCCCTGGGACATATTCAGTACTCCGATCCTCTGCTTACCTTCTTGGCTCCTGTTGGTGCATTTTGGCTCCTTCCCGCATTTCCTTTGGCATGCATGCCTCTTTAGCAGGCTGAACGCTTCCCTGGGATAACTGTGTGGTGACTTGATACCACTTATTGTGCTGGTGGCCGGGAGAGGAGCTGGGCTGAGATCCGGGGAGGGCATGTGTTGTCTTGGGAGGCGAAGGCCTCAGCATTCAGGCTGCCCTGAAGCAAGGATTGGGGAGCCCTGACGCGTATGTAACAAAGAGTGCTGGGCTACTTCTTCAGGCCCAGAGGGTTCAGGAGGATCTGATGGTTCAAGGTTTCTGGGAACACTGACCCAGTTGTCACCACCCAAGTGTCAGGGCCCATTCCGTCCCAGTCAGAGCTCTAACTTGGACACAGCAGCCTTGCTGCAGGTGGGATTCCAACCTTCTCTGGGGCCCTGCTACCTTAAAATTAAGTCCTGGGCCTGATGCTCGGTTTTTTCTGCCCTCTAGCTGCAGGAGATGAGATTCTCTTTACTTGCTGCCAAGGAGGCCCTGTGACCCGCCTTCCTTACCTTTTCTTGGTGATGAATGACCTCAGCCTTTCATTGTCTCTCCCTAAAGCATCTGTAGCCCCTAGCAGCGGCCATCTGAGTTCACTGTACTTATAAAGACGACTTCTCTTGCCCTGTGCCTCCTGAATGCTTTATATAAGCACCAGCCAGCACATTCCCTTCCAGAGCTTTCCCATCCACAGATGACATTCTTAACAATTGCAATTCCAACATGCTGGGGCACCCAGTATGCCACTGCTGGTGATGGGGTACTTCTTGTCAGTGAGCTAGCAGGGAATCCAGCTACCTGCATTCCATTTTAGAATCGACTTCCTAGGACACCTCTTTTTTTTTTTTTTTTTTAAGATTTTTATTGATTTATTTGTCAGAGAGGGAGAGGGAGAGAAAGAGAGCACAAGCAGGGAGAGTGGCAGGCAGAGGGAGAGGGAGAAGCAAGCTCCCCGCTAAGCAAGGGGTCTGACATGGGACTTGATCCCGGGACCCCAGGATCATGACTTGAAGGCAGATGAAGCGTCCTGAAGGCAGACGCTTAACTGACTGAGCCACCCAGGTGTACCCTCCTAGGACACCTCTTGGCAGCAAGTTTTAGCTCATGTTCCCCAGAAACAGACCCTGAGATGGAGATGTGCATGCAGAAGTTTTACTGGAGAATGCACTTGGGAATGGCACCTATAGAAAAGCTAGGGAGCAGAAGTGGGCCCAGGGAGCGAGTCAGCTATGACATCATTGCACTAGAGTCACCTGCTGATCACATAGCAAGCTCCGGAGCTGGGGTGGCATTTTATGACTGTCCTGTCTTGGAGAAAGGGAGCCAGGTCTCTGTGCCCTTGCACTGATCACTCACAGGATATAGGCTACCGCCGGGGAGGGGACCTCATGGGAGGGAGGTTAGGCAGGTCTCTTTGACCAAGGGCAATCTCTAGAGGTGGGGGCCTTTGTGAGCAATCTGCATCCAACATTCCCAGCTGCTGGGGTAATGAGTCCTGAGGGAGGGATCTGGGCCCTATGCCACAGTGGCTACTATCCCAGTGGTCCTCAGCCCTCTCCGGGGTGATTTGGTCTCCCAGGCGACATTTAGCATTATCAGGAGACATTTTGGTTATTACAACTGGAGGGGTGTTTGCTACTGGCATCTAGTGGGTAGAGACCGGGATGCTGCTAAACGGTCTATAGGGCTCCATCAAGACTGTCCCCCACCCTAAAGAATGATCTGGTCCCAAATATCAATAGTGCCAAAATTGAGAAACTCATGCTACGCCATGCTTCCTTGGAATAGCTCCCAAATAAATTTCTTGTACCCAAATCCTTGTTTAGGGTCTCTGTTTGGAGGATAATGGGGGGATATTAAAGCTAAGACAAGCTCCGAGAGACAAAGTAATTTGAGGGAGTTGCATAACTTGTGGGGGGGAGGACAAGGATGGGAACCCCAGACTTTCTGTGTCCTGAGCCCACATTCTTCTCTATGTACCATGCTGCAGAGCTGGTGTGTGGACTAGTCTCTAGGTCTTACAGCATGTGTAGGACTTGGTGATGGGGGAGTTTTAGCATGTTCCTGGGCTTATTGGCAAATTCTGTTTCCTTGACCGATTTGTTGGCTATTCAACAATCACACAGCTTTTCTCAACTGGACTACAGAGCACAGACAATGATTTGAGTGACTATTTCCCCAATTCTTCCAAAGTTGGTACATGGCTGGTACCATTACAGATGGATCAAGAAAATTCATTCCTACAGTGGATGCCTTAGGACATTAAGACTTAATTCTCTTGCAGAAACCTGATTGAGAATGGCTATAAGGGCAGAGATATTCTTCTCAAGTTACTGGGCTTCCATTTATTAAGGTATTTGTTCATTTAATCATTCTTCCTCTCACCTATTTGTCACTTCATTTAACAAGTAGTTATGCTAAGTGGTAGACACCCACATCTCATAGGCATAATATTTTAGAATAGAAAAACTTGAGCTATCATTGTCAGAGATTCTACAAATGATGGAAATGAGAAATCCAGAGAGGCTGAGCAATCTGCCCAAAGGTTTTGGAACTAATTCAAGACAGAGTCTGGGAATAGAAACAAGTTCCAGAGGGGAACAAGTGTGCTGAGGGAAGACCTCAGTACAGTCTTTCACTGCAAGGACAGAAATATGTGACTCATGGTAATTTGCATTTTATTAATATGTATTTCATATTAATTCTCTCAGCCCACCACCCAAAAGTACAAGGGTGCTGCCTTTCCCTCTGTCTATAATTCTCTAGAAAGCTGTGTACCCCTGGGAACTTTCGACCTAGTAGGTGTCATAGTCCTGGATTTGATTTGATGTGAGCCAAGGGAGCAATCTGAATCCTGGAAGTTCCTCTTCCAGCTGTAATTCAAAGTACGGGAATGTGAATGCTACCAAATCTCTGGGAAATGAAAGCTCTAGCTTGCCATGTGAGTGAACAATCTGGGAAACTACCTGCTTTCCCCAAACATCAAACCAAGCCAACGTTAATTTTTGCCAGCCTTAATTGTAAGCAGGGAAGCCATTGTCAGGAGTCCATAAATTGAGATTCTCTCAGGCTTGGACCCTTGCTGAGAAACCATGTTGCTTTCCCACCCTGCCCCAGTCCCTGTGCAAACTTAATTTTCTCGTTCTTCTGGGATGAGTTATGTACCTTTTGTTGCCAGTACAATGCTGGGGAGAAATCTGATTTTGTTTTTCCTGACACATGGACTGAATTCACTCTGTTTAATTCAGATTTGAGTATAGCCAATTCCCAATCTTGTAATCCTGCTATCATTACCAGGAAGGTGGCTTTCCCTGGCATTTGGCTGCATGCCTCATACCAGAGATTCATGTTGGTTGCAAAGAAACTGTTCTTAGTAACCAGTACAGGAAGTTAGAGGAGAGCTATTTCCATAGTAACCACATAGGCTGAGTCAGTTATTGACTCCAAATTCACTACCCATGGATTTAAGCCTGAACTAATCAACAGTATGAATTTCTATTACTAGTGTTTACATTTTTTTAAGAGTTCTTATCTTTATGAGAACTCAAGGTTGCAGGTGAACCCTGTCAGCATTGGCTTACCAGCAAGGGAGATTACTGGTTCAGGCAAATGGGAAGGTCATGGATGAAACTGGCTTTCATAATAACTGGAATCAGAGACTAGAAAGCCTTCAGTGTATGGTCGGCTCAGTACCTATATATTAGGGGTAAAATCTTCCCTATGGAGGTGGTATCACTAGGCTAATTTACTCTGGCCTTTCCCTGTTCTTTCCTTGCAAGGAGGGTGACTTATTCCTCATCATAAATTGTGGGAGAACTGACGGGGTGTTGTTCTCAGCTCAGCTTTTCCCACTTTGAATCTCACTGAAGATCACCATTCTTTATGCCTCCCATGTGCTTGGGGTCAGGCCTGTGGTTTTCTAATACTGCCCAGGACTACGTGGAAAAGTCTGCCCAACTCTGGGTTTTCTTTTTGCTTATTTCATATTTCTTATAAGTTCCCACATCTACATCTCCATTCTCTAATAGCACCTGTTGTTAGTAAAAAGGTAATAGTTCAGCTTCCCTAGGTCTGATCTCGTCCAGCTCTCAAATCATTTTGAACCTTGGTGGGGAAAGAAGTGTTATTTTCCCGACCCTCTTGAATCCCATTGTTATTCATTTATCCAGCAACCATTTTTTGTAGGATCATTACATATCAGGCATAAGCCCCCTAGAGGCAGAGAGAAAAACGATGATTCCTGCTCCTGATGGACTGCCAGTCCAGTGAGAGTTCCTGCCTCTCCAGGGCCTTGCATGTTTGGTAAATATTTGTGGAATGAAAGGAAGAGTGAAGATGCTGCACGTTAACATGGTAAGTGTGAGGTGGATGCAGTGCAGTTATGGAGCTCTCCCTCCAGGACCTGGGCACTCTTTCTTGGCTGCTGGTGGCTCTCAGTTGAGACTCTCTCCAAGAATTGCCTTTGGTGAAAGAAAGGAGCTTCACTCAAGATCATGTTCTCTCTCCAAGGGCAGCCCACAAACGGACAATACAAGCTACAAAGGCTTGGCCCCCATGTTTCAAAGGGGGACAACTCTGAATGGCCAGCTCATCTCCAGAGCCCTTGTAGGGTTGGGCTGAAGCTTTCATGTGACTGTATCATAGCTCAGCCTCTCACCCTGCCCAGTCCTGACTTCTTAGGTGTCGATGCTGGGAGCATCCCCCAATAAACTTTCTGCATGTGAATTTCCATCTCAAAATTTCCATCCAGGAACATGATCAAGATATAAATGCAAACTGTTGTGGGATTACAGTGGAGGGGTTCTCTGGTCAACCCTAGGCATTTGGAGAAGTAGAAACGGTACTGGGATTAGAGGAGAGGATGGAAAGACTGGGCAAAGGATGGAGGGAGTTTGCTAGAAAAAGGAGGGAAGGGTGTGCTTTGGGAGAAGAGATGGCTGGAGCACAGGTGGGAGCGTGGAGCTCCTGAAACAGAGGGAGCTCATGCCTATTGCTGAGAAGAGACGCTTCCCATGGTTGTTGCTCTCAGTTTATACTGTTCTCTTCAAGAAGGCAGCCCAGCCAGCAAGATGGAAGGACAGATGCCTTGACCAGGCATTGCAGAGGTGGCGGGGTTTATCCACAGCAATGGGGAAAGAGCAGGTGTGCAGTCAGGGATCTGAGGGCACTGGAGGGGGCAGTGTGGTATGTGAGTGGGGATTCCTGGGTGGAGAAGACCAGAAGGTGCCAGAATGTCGTGACTGACTCTCTGGAGGATTGCCTATATCCGACTGACTTGGGAAGGGTTTATTTTAGCTCCTGGGGTTCCCCGATCTAATGCCTGGGCATGCACTGGCTGCAGGGAGTGGAGAGAGGACCAGGATGCCTGCTGTGGCCAAGCATGACTGGCCAAGATGAGCGTCTGCTCCTTCTCTGGTAGGTGTCAGGGCAGAGGGATGAGGCCAGTGAGGAGCAAACTGCTCAGAGGGCAAGGGAGATGGGGCAGAACAAAAGCTCAAGAGGTGGCTTGAGGAAAGGATCAGGCAGAAGCAAAAGCCTCTGACTTTATTTTCTTGGGTATTGATATAAAAAATTAGTACCCCCCCTTGCCCCCTGGAGCTACAAAAGTGAAAAGCAAGTAATTTAGCTTTCTAGATGGCAAAAGGTTTTGATCATGCTTATTGCTTCTACCTAATATAAGATTTGTGAAATTAGAGTCCAATCCAAATAACACTGCATATCTAATATATGCCAGGAGCTATGCTAAGCAGCCTGGCTTCATTTCCTAGCGATTATAATCAAAGAAGCAGTTCCTAAAATAATTAAATTTAATGAGAGAAGGATCAACAGAAATACCATTCGGTTACCATTCTGTTGGTTGTTCTTACCTTGCTGTGGAAGTTAGCTAGGTTGGTTCTTTAGCAGTGGATACCTATTCACTTCATAATTTTTTTTTTTTTTTATGAAACAAAATGTTATCGAATGTCTTCATGGTGACAGATGCATGTCAGTGCTGGAAATATATGTGCCCTGTATAATAGAAAGCAAGATGAGGCTTTTAACATCCAAGGACAAAACAATTTGGTTTTGGATATTAATTCCTTTGGATTTGAACATTTTTTGAGTTAACTTTCAGGAGAATTTGTTTTTTTTTTTTAAAGGAGGATTTGATTTTTGAATGTGTATTTTATTCTAAGAATTTGATTATGGGATGTCTCTAGGATGTAATCATTCATTATGTGAGTGTCTTCATGCAGTTCATTATTGGTGCGTTACAAGGTTGTCATCTAATCTCATTGTTGAATCTTGGATATGCTGTGTTGGACAGCATGACTGCACATATTGTGATTTGGAAAATGGAACAGAGAGGGAATTTTTAGCCTTGGGTCTGGCGTTGATTGAATTTTGGTTCTGTTCTGATACATTTCAGAGCCTTCTGGAAGCAATGTCTAAACCACTCATCTGTGGTCCCAGGAGTGGCGTTCGGTACTGAAGGTACAGCCTCATGTTATGGTGATCGCCTTCTGAGGGCCATAGCTACACTGTAGTTGACCATGGTCTTAACAATGAAGGAGGTTGAGTTGAGAGCAAAAAGCTAAAGAAAGTTAGGGAAGAACATTTCTTCCCCACTTCTGATGTTTCCTTCTGTGTTAAAGAAATTCAATTTGATTTCTGTTCTCTCTCTGTTGCAGGGGAGGTAGGGTGACTTATCTGATTGGGAGCTGTGGAAAGAATGGACTGGGTGTGTCTGAATCATATTCACCTTTCTTCCCCTTGGGAATGAACTTCCCTCAGGGAGCAGGTGTTCCTCTTGGTTCTCCTGTGGGAAGGTTTACCCTAACCACCTCAGCTGATTGGATTAGGATGGATAAGTCCGTTTAGTTCACTTAGTCCACGCATGTTTTTTTCTAACCCATTTCAGAAACTTCTGGAAGCAAAACCTAAAGTGTCTAGCAGTGGTCTCAGGAGATCCCAAAGGAGCAGAGTCCAGCCAGCAGGTCCATTTGGCTCTCAGAGGAAGTCTCATCCCCCCATCTTTTTAGTAATAGAGGGAATATTTTGAACTCCCACCTGGAACTCCTATTTTCTAATTTAGAATTCAAAGTGGAAACATGGAGCTATTTATTGCTCCCTCAAAATGCCAGTGATGGTAGAGGAAATTTGTGGGTATATGGAACAAAAATTCAGACTCTTCATCTGTATGCTAAATTTGAGTGTAGGGTACTAGGAACAAAGTGGAGGCAAATGAAATCAACTTTACATCCTTCATGGTTCAGCCTGGTCTCATGTCCTACTGTTCCCTGAAATTCCCCTTCCCTGGATTCAGTTTGAGGTTTTCCTCCTCTATGCTTCTATATCACTTTGTGCCTGCCTGCCTCACACAATATCCATCACTACAGGTTGAAAGGAGAGAGGGAGGGAAGGATGGGTAGAAAAAGCCAAAGACCATAGCATGGTTCCAAGAGATTTTTGGCCAGGCCAATGGAGAGCTGCTGAACCAAAGTTACCCATTAGGAGAACCCCACACTGGGTAGAAATGGGCTGGCTCTGGAACCCCAGCTATGCTCAGCCACTGGCTGGGAGCACCCATGGAGTGGGTTTCATGGTATCCATGGAGCAGGGCAGCTGGGGGCTGTCAACTATGCTCCTTGCAGCAAGTTCTCTCCAAGGGGATCTGAGAGGTGTGTTGCCATGGACACTATAGGCTCCTTAAGGGTAGGGACTAGTCTTGCTCTGTATCCTTGGGGCTTAGACAATGGGTGGGTCTGGCACACAAGGTACTTGAAAAATATTTCCTGAAACATTGTCAGGAATAGATTGTGGAGGGAATTTGAGTTTGATGAGTTGCTTGAATTAATTTAGCAGGAGGTTGAAAATTATTAAAAGATTTTATAACAGAAGATCAAGGCTGCTCTTAGAGAAGAATGTAGAGCACACTAAAGTGAAACTGTTTCTTCTTCTTCTTTTTTTTTTATTATTTATTTGACAGAGAGACAGCGAGAGAGGGAACACAAGCAGGGGGAGAGGGAGAGGGAGAAGCAGGCTTCCTGCCGAGCAGGGAGCCCGATGCGGGACTCGATCCTGGGACTCCAGGATCATGACCTGAGCCGAAGGCAGACGCTTAACGGCTGAGCCACCCAGGCGCCCCTGTTTCTTCTTTTTTTTTTAAAAGATTTTATTTTTAAGTAATCTACACACAATGTGGGGCTCGAAAACTCACAACCCCAAGATTAAGAGTCACATGCCCCACTGACTGAGCCAGCCAGACCCTCCCAAGGGACTCTTTCCTTTTGGCAATAGTACAGAAATGTGTCTGGTGGTAGGCATAGAAAGGCAGACACCCTCAGCAAAAGATTTTGGAGATGATGTTTTTAGGACTTGGAAAATTATTTGGACTTGGGATATGGAAAGCAAGAAATTAAACATGGCAATGGGTTTTCTAATCTCAAAGACTGGGTGTATAGGAACAGAGGAGGAAGAGGAGCTAGAATTTCAGGGTAAAATGCTGAGCTTGGTGTTAGGTTACTTGAGCTAGAGATGATATTAACCATCCAGGTGGAAGTGTCAAACTGATAGGATTGCCTGCCTGAATCCTGCCAAAGAGGTCCAGGTTAAAGATACATATTGAGAAAAAGAAGCAATGAGATTAAGGTAAAAATAGAGAATGGAGTTCAAGGATAATTGCATATTTTGCAGACAGCTGCTAGGTCATTTGTGCATCTTTTTGTAGGTTTGAATAAAACAGACAGAATGATACCATTCACTTCTATTCCTTTGATTCTTTGGTGGGAGAGAGGGATTCCTCTTGTCTTTTTTTATTCTGAGACCATGAGCTTACCAAGATTGTATTTTCACTTTTGATACTCAGAGAACAAGCACAGTGATTTACACAAAGATTGTGAATTCCTATAGTGTAGAGACCTCATTTATTTATCTCTGTTTGTCTAGAATGGTGTCTGCACAACAGGAATGTTCAGTTAATTTATTTAATTTGTATAATGCTTAATAGTTTAGTAAGTTCTGGAAGATACATTTAACACTCAATCCTCACAGGGATGCTAAGAACTATTATTAGCCCCATTTACAAATGAGGATACTGAGCTTTAGAGAAGTTAAGTAACTTACTTAAAATCATACAGTTAGTAAGAGGATGTATCAGTCAGAATAGGTTAAGTTATGCTTGGTAACAAATAACCCTAAAAATCTCAGTAGCTTCACAACATAAAAATTTACTTCTTCTGTAAAATCCACTGAGGGTCTGGGAAACCTGCTGGAAAAGCTGTCCTCCATGTGATGGCTAAGAGTTTCAGGCTTTTCAAATATATCAGCAATGCTTCTGCAGTTGCTGCAGAAGGGAAAAGAGAATATAGAGAATCATGTTCTTCAATGCTTTTGCCAGGTAATGAATCACATTGTTTCCACTCACATTTCATTGGTCAAAGTCACATGGCCTCATCTAACTTCAAGGGAGCAGGGAAGGGCAATCTCCCCAATGTGCCTGGAAAGAGAAATGGGAACACTTGTGAGTAGCTCTATTGTCTACCACAAAGGCAGAATTAGGTCTTGAGTTTAGATTTCTGATTTCGATGGCATTTTACTCTTTGATTCACATTTTTTTTTTAAGTAGGTTCCACTCCCAACATGGGGCTGGAACTCATGACCCTGAAATCAAGAGTCACACGCTCCACTGACTAAGCCAGCCAGGCACCCCTCTTTGACTCATTTTAATTTTAATTTTTACTAAGCATATACAGAAAGCTATCTGCATTTATGCCAGTTTCTAATGTTAACCTACCCTGGAAAACAATCATGCTCTCTATCCCTTTCTTCTGCTTTCTCTTGCCATAGGCCTGACCTCTGTCTCTTAACAATGGGTCTTAGAGTATAAAGGCTCAAACGGACTCAAGATATCTCAGGGAGACCAATTCCTTTCTTAAGGTTAAAGATAGGATTTAAAAACGTGTAATGATGTTTGAGTGTAGGACCCAGAAATGCCAGATCTTGCCCTGCCAATGCAATTACTCCTCTTCCCTGTGAGGTTCTGAAGGTGAGAGGTATCCAAATGATATGACCTTGTTGTTAGTTGGGATAGTGACTCCTGGGACAGTCTTCTCCAGCAAAGCTCTGTTACAGCTCACACATTGGGCTTTAGGCCTGTGGGGTTTCCTACTGCAGAATGACTTCAAATCTATACATTGGGATCTTACTTCATTATGTCCACTCTCATGGGAGCAGGAACCACGACCAGCATGCTCATGTGATGAGAGGAACAATGGAACTGGGACTCATAACCAATACAGACAGCGGGGACTTTGGGATTGAGTGAGCTGGACAGACAGACAGATGCACAATCTATTTATACACAGGGAACTCCTCAACCACTAAACGTGGCCCAGAAGAGTCTGAGAGCTTGACCCATCACATCAGCACTTCCGGAGATGAAGTGTTGCTCAGGCTGTCAAAAGCACCTTCTCTAGGGTTCAGGGCTACTTAGAAGTTGAGCTGCTTCGACTCCAGCCCAGGATGTCTGCCCCGTTGACTTATAACTTTGGAAGGACTCTGAAGCAAAATATAGACTCCAGAGGCTACAAATAGAATGATAACAAAAGTAAGCAGTACTGAGCTTTTATCTTGTGCCAGGCCTAGGTGCTAAGGTTATTTTATTTAACCTCTGGGATAGGTGCTTTGAACATCATTTTTTCACAGATGAAGAATGCAAGGTCCACAAGGCAGGGATTTTTTTTTTTTTTGGAATAAATTTTTTTTTTTTTGTCTGTATCCCTAGTGCCTAGATCAGTACTTGGTATATATTAAGTGCTCCGAATGTATCTGTTGAATGAACAAGCTCAAGATCACTGAGATAGCGAGCAGAGGAGCCAGCATAGGGACTCAGGCAGTCTGATTTCGAGGCTCTCCCACTGAACGGTTACGTCATAATGTGACCTCCTTACACATCTGCTGTTATGAGTAATGGTGTTTGCTGGTCATTGTATGTTTATTAGGCTTGTTGTCCCTTTCCCCCACATTATGAGTACCTTGAGAGAAAGGGGTGATGCCCCATTCCTCCTGCACTTCCCTGCCCTCTGTTGCTGGGTAAACAGCAGGAACAAATTATGTGTTGATGGGTCATTTGGGTGGTGGGAAAGGCAGCCAGAAGTTTTTGGCGGCTGGTTTGAACTTTCCGGGGCAGTTCCATCTTCCCACATGCCTCCTTTAAGGAGACCCAGCCAGTGTTCCACTAGGGGGACCCAAATGCAAAGGAAAAACCTCTCCTGCCCTCCATAGGTAATGCAGTCAGGCCCACAGCCCTCAGGAGGGGTCAGCATTGGCTCGGCCAACCTCAGAGCTCACATCCCTGCACAGCTGTGGTTCTCCTTTCTCCTCGTCTGATGGCAGCTTTTACAGTTAGTCAGGGCTTTGGGAGCGAATTCCACCCCACAGCCGTTCCTGGACTCTGGCCGGTCCTGTGGTGCTGACATACGGGTTTGTCCTAGGAGCAGAAACGATGGGTTTTGAAGGGCTGCAACCTGGTGATGAGGCTACTCTGGTTTCATACAGGGAATCCCAAAATACAGATCTCGTAAATGACGGGTACTTCATCTTCTGTTCTCTTCTCTCTCTCTCTCAAATCAGGGGGCCCTAACCACTTCGATAGTTCAGTGTGAGGCCATTCAAAGCTTAGTGCTTCCTTTTCTACGGCAACAGGAACTGGAAATGCAGTTCTCACCAGGGCAGGCTGACTTGTTGAGACAGATAGAATGATCTATTTTGACAATGCATCTTACAGGAATGGATGTATTTGTGAAACGTTGGACAGTTTCATTTTATTATTATTTCTCAACACTGTGCTGTGGAGCACTGTTTCTCATTTTGAACAGCTTGCAAATATGCTACCAGCATTTGGGAAAATTCTCAGTTATATGTTTTCTGTAATAAAATCTGATTTTTTTTTCTATATTTCTTTTCTGTGATCTCTAATTAAATCATTTGGTTCAGTTTTTATTGCAAAGGTTTTATTTCTTTTAAGATATGATCTTTTCCTTGAGGAAGAATGAGGTAAATGTTCTCAGTGGAACTTATTTAGTATTTTAGGGTTTAAAGAGGTTTTAGAAATACTGGCATGGATCCAAAATGGCCCAGGCAGAGAAGGGGTTCCTGGTCTCTTTGCATTGAAGATGGGGCCCATAAGATGAAGGGGCATGAAAGCCAGGTGGGGCCAAATCATTTCACAGACCTTCAGCTCTAGAGGAATCTTTAGAGATTTTCTCACTAAAAGCTCATATTTGACAGACGAGAACACTGAAGTCCGGAGGGACAAATGACTTGCCTCATCACACAGCCGATTAGTAACAAAGACCCACAGGCATCTGGTCATCACTCTTTTCAGTACCCCACAGACTTTTGGTGTGAACTGAGGGTGAAAGTATTTTTTCCCCCGTGGCCTTTCATTTTACATTAGTCTGCCAAGGAAGTGTCTGGAATAAAGGAAGTAAAGCAGAGAGAAAAGAGACAGAGGGTTTTGACCATTGTGTGATAAAGATGTTCTGGTGACTCAGTGCTCTGTGACCTGCAGATGATACAAAGGGGAAATGATAAGTAGCTCTGTCCAGGAGAACACAAAAGGCCAAAAGAACCCCTGGAAGGTTGTGTCCAAGGACAGGGGGCACACTCAGCAAACTTGGTTCAATAATCATGTAATGAAACTGTTAGGTAGTAGATGCTATGGAACATTCTAGAGAACACCACCTAGCATTGTCTAAATTCTTAACGTTCTCTAAGCACTTTCTCACACAACCTCTCCTCATTCGACACTTCCTGTATCAGCCAGGGTTCCTGGTGATTCTGGCTCACTTGGGAATTGAGAGGAATTTTTTAGAAAGGGACTGGTGGGGGCCCAAAGTGACAGGACCCAGAGCTGCTCTGGGACAAGAGAATAGGAATGAAAGAGCAGTCTCTTCAGGGTTCTGCCTTTGCTCTACCTTGTCTTGCGCTGTTTTCAGTGTGTTACTTTGCTTTGGATCCCCATTCTAGAGTGAAGGTGTCTGATGGGCCCAGCCTGAAGCATATGACACTCCTTGACTGTTGAGTGTCTTGAGGGGAATATTGAGGCATCTTGATGTGCAGGTCCTTCAAGGCTGTATCCAAAGCAAATTCTAATGCTCTTGACAGAAGAAAGGGGAATAAGCAACAAATGTTCCCTGGAAATGAAATGATTACCCCATGGTATAAATGAGAAAGCTGAGGCCCAGAGAGGTGACGTGACTTGCCCAAACACACAGCTATATATAGCAGAGCAAAGTTATATCTCCAGAACCTGTTCTTTCTACCAAGAAGAGTAGGTGAAGCTTTTGTTTTGTTTTTAAAGTAGGTTCTATGCCCAGCATGGAACCCAATGTGGGGCTCGAATTCATGACCCTGAGATCAAGACCTGAGCTAAAATCAAGAGTCGGTTGCTTAACCAACTGAGCCACCCAAGTGCCCACAACAGTAGAAGTTTGTATTAATACAGTTCCTTCTCTTTTCTTACTGCTCATATGACCCTGGTTCCTACCCCTCTTCCAAAGGGGGTCCCATCACTCCATCACCTGCCATCTCTGGACTATGAGGCTGATGCCCTTACTCCCCTCCACTCCTGGATCTCCAAATTCCCTGGTACTAGTGTAATAAACTGAGGAATACTTCACACTGTGTGCTAATGGAAAGAATCACACCTGGGTGGGTCTTGCGACACTGTGAAAGCCCTCTCTCACTTCTTATTCCATTGACAAACTTATTGCCCGTGGATCTGGAGCTTATTGTCGGAGGGAAGCTCAGGGAACCGAGGAAGTCACCTAAGCAGGTTTCTTTGAGATGAGGTCTGCCTACAAGTGGGGCCTAGCCACAGACTCTTGGCCCCATCGCAATACCACTGTTTAGAAGTGGAGGAACTTTTAGGGACAATGATTCAAAAACAGAGAGTTCTCTGTTGTCTACAGAAAAAAGTCCACATTCCCTCGCTTAGCTCTATCATGGGCCACTTCTGATGTCTGGGGTGCTGGTTATGGAAGGATTCTGAGTCTCTGGGAACAGCGGGAAGGAATTACAAGTTCCACTAGTGACGTCTGCTGAGGGCAGGGAATGGAGACGGTGGTGTGTGTGTTGGGGGCCGGGGTCAATGTCCAGACTGAAGCTCTTTGTGCTCTTTCTCCAACCTACCATTCCCTTCCTCCTCAATATTTTCCCTAACCTTTGGTGCTATGGTCTGAAAATGGAGATCAATGGAACTGTTTCTTCAAATGAAGTTGCGTGTAAAAGCCCAATGTGTGAAATAAATAAAAAGCCGAGATGAAGTGGGAGAGGGCTTCAGACCCTCCTGTGGCTCTGAGGGTGTGCTTGGAATCCCCTGGAACCATGCCTCTATCCACAATCCACTTTCTGCTCTTCCTGGGACCTACTCCACACCCCCCCCCCCTTTCCCTTAACCTGGAACTGATGTCTTGTCAGTTCTTCAAGATCTCAGAGGTCACCTCTTTCCTAAAACCTTCCCCAATACCCTCTTGCTGAGTAGATTCTCTCTGAAAGCCAAAGCATTTTTCTTGAACTTCTCTCATGGCTTTCATAGTTGCCCATTTGAGTACAGGTTGCCTTGATATGCTACAGGTGCCTCTGGGTAGTTCTGTGTGTGATGGGTAATCTGAGGTCTATGCAGTCAATTTTGTTAAAAATGCTAGTATTTTTACATATGGATATTGTTTATTTTGTTTTAGAGCTTTTGCAAACTCTTTGTAATTTTTGCTTCCTACATCTACCTACCCTTCATCTTTCTGGACATCTTTTTGGTTTTTTTTGTAGAATTAAGGTAGTGGTATTTTTTTTAACGATTTTATTTATTTATTTGACAGAGAGAGAGCGAGCACAAGTAGGCAGAGTGGCAGGCAGAGGGAGAGGGAGAAGCAGGCTCTCCACTGAGCAGGGAGCCCAACATGGGGCTCGATTCCAGGACCCTGGGATCATGACCTGAGCCGAAGGCAGCTGCTTAACTCACTGAGCCACCCAGGCGCCCCTGGGGTAGTGGTATTAATGGCTCCATGGAGTTCCTGACATGAGTTAATTTAATTTATGTTAAGTGCTTATTACAGTACCTGGCATAGAGTATATGCTTGGTAAATGTTAGTTATTACTATTATTGTAATTATTATCACCTCAACACCATTAAGGTAACAATGCATCTCCACCTTGATATCATGCCCAGGCTCTTTCCTGAGGGGTGGCCTGCATTTTCTCATCACTGAGATACAGGAAGAAGTGAACCTCTTGACTCTTGGCTGGGATTCTGGGTGTATGAAGTGAGAATTAGTCATGGCCTCATTCACAATCTGAAAACATTTACACTTGTTGCACCTGCTTGGAGAAGCTTGGATTCATCCAGCAAATTTTGCATTTCTCAGCCCTGGTCTGTGCTCTGGGAAGAGCTCACCTTTGAAAGTCTTGCAAAGGCCTTGCAATGGCTCAGTGATTTCATTCAGGAACTGGCCCCAGTCGAGGGAAGGCTGTGTCAGTTGCAGCCATGTCTCCTCAGGTAAGGTTCTCCCAGAGTGGCTGTTCTGGTCTGTTCCCAGCATGTGCCTTTAAAACCAAGCAGCCAAAGAATGTCCTTTTGCTAAAGAGACTAAGAATCTTTCAAGAAACTACTCCCTGGAGGGGACATGTTGGGATGCCAGGTTCTTGGCTGAAGTCATTAAGTGAATTTATAACCTGATCTGCTGCAAAGGAATCGCCCATCCTGATGGGAGGACTTTGGCCTTGGGTTTTGGATGCTCATTGTTTGGAAGTACTTCTTTTCTCCTTTGTGTCCTACCTGTTGGCCTTCACAACTGCTGGTCGGCCTGCATTTCCTAAATTTACCGTGTTCTTTCTCACCTTTGAGTCTCTACCTAGAAAATGTGCTGCCTCTCTTTCTCCCATACACCCTTAGGCTTTCTCTCCCTAAAAGTCTCTCTTGACCCCAAAGACTTTTGGATACTCTTCTCCTTCAGTACCACATACATGTCTACATCATGATTCTCCTGACTCTGGGCATCACGGCCTGTTTCCTTGTCTATCTCTTACACTGGAAAGTGGCCTGCTTGACCCCAAGGACTGTGTTGTTTGCTCATGGCTGTAACTCTGGGGCCTAGCTGGGGATCTGGCCAAATTAAAAAAAAAGCACAAAAGAATGAATGAAAACAATGAATAAATAAGTGAACAAATACAAGAATCAAGAATAAATGATTATTTCTGTTTTCCTCATTTCTGATCATCTGACCCAAGCACGAGAAGGTGAGGTGTGATAGAGAACAGATTTTCAAATACTCTTCCACAGTAGCACCCTTTCAGTGATGAAATTGTGTGCAGTATCAGTTTCTGGAACAGATAAAAGCAGAACTTCTCTGTTTATAGGAGGAGTGAAGCTGTATGGTCTCTCTTTCCCCTTCCTCCTCTGGGGGGGACCTATGCTCCTTGGGCTGAGTTTGAAAGCCATTGCCCCTAAAAGGATAAATGTTGTTTTGAAAAGAACTGAGTAGGGGGACCACAACCCAGTTGGGGCCTTGATTTTCGTATTA
The DNA here is from genome assembly GCF_011800145.1 of Mirounga leonina. NCBI lineage: Eukaryota > Metazoa > Chordata > Mammalia > Carnivora > Phocidae > Mirounga > Mirounga leonina. Next base: position 65,240,404 of record NW_023270415.1, on the reverse strand, counting down.
GTTGTGGCTAATAGCACTTATTATGCACATAGGCTGGGCCAGTCCTATGCTAAGTGCTTTGTTTATATCCATTTTTCATCCTCACAATAATCTTATGTGGTATTTTCTATGCTTATTTCTATTTTAGAGAGGAGAAAACTGAAGCATAGATTTGAGTAACACGCTTGGGGTCCCATGACTACTGAGCAGCTGAGTCAGGAATCAAACTCTGGATTATCTGCCTCTAGGGGCTGAGCCCTGAGCATGCACCCACCTGCAGCAAAGCAGCAGAACTGCCCATAAGAACATCTGCCGTCCACTGAGCGTGGTTGCAGCTGGGCACTGTGCTGAGCTCTTCCCAAGCATTAGCTCATTCGATCCTTATTGCACCCCTATGGAGTGGAGACGTCATTGCCATGTTATCATTGGCACCAGAATCAGCTCTACCTACCCTCCTCAGGGGGTTATCATTGTCACCTATTGCCAACAAGGGGGTCAAGTAAAGAATGATTAGCTCAACATTTGCGAACATTTTGTAACAAGATGACCTTTTTCTTTTTCTTTTTAAAGAGAAGCACAGATTATTTGAAACCAACGATGCTAATTAGGCTTGGCTGCCTCAGCAGGATAAAATAAATCAACCAATCTACTTTTTGGAAGCAGAAGGTGGGAAAGAGGCTACTTCTGAGCTGACTGCACCAAGAGACAGATCCTTGTTTCATATAAATTGTCTATGAAAATTCCTCTAGATGAATGCAGGAGGGAAATCTGGCATAAGTCCTAGAGCAGGATAAAGATGTTTGAAAATCCTTTCAGAAATCATAACTTAGATGCTTCTCCCATCTGTCCCATTTCTGCCAAGAAATATGACCCTCTTTCTTATAGGATTTTCAAAGCACTAGAAGATTTCAGAATGGTACAGAGTAAGAGGTATTACTGCTTCTCACAGTAGACAATCTAAAACCTCCTGGACCCTTTTCTGACCGGACTCTCAGGGGCTGAGAACCCTGTGGTAAGAAGTCTAATGAGATGAGTTTATATTAATGGTTGTCCCTGTCCTGTCTTCCTTTAGGGGATCTCTGTGTACTATGAAGGCAGAAAATTTAGGAGGGAAAGGAGCAAGGGCAATGGTATTCTTTTAAAAAATCAAGGGGATGAGATTATAAAGCTGTGGTGTTCATTAAGGCTGCTCATAAATATTTTGGTTCTGTTCTGGGCTATGGTAGGATTATACTTCCCCAACTCCATTAAAGTTAGGCATGGCTCTGTGACTTGCTGTGGGCAATAAAATGTGAGTGAAAGTGGTATGTATCAGTTCTGGTTGAAAATGTTAAGAGCTAGTGTGGTTTTCCATGTTCTCTTTCCCTTTGTCACAGTGACAGATAACATTTGAGATACTGGATGATTTTTTAAGACTGGGTAGATGGTTGATTTTATATGTCAGCCTGGCTAGGCTATGGTACCTAGTTGTTTGGTCAAACAACCAGTGTAGATGTTGCTGTGAAGATATATATATATATATATATATATATATATATATATATATTAGATGTGATTAACACTTAAATCAGTAGACTTTGAGTAAAGCAGACTATCCTCCATAATTGGGCCTCATCCAATCATTTGAAGTCCTTAAGAGCAGCCTAAGGTTTCTCAAAGAGGAAGGAATTCTCTTCCAGACTATAACATAGAGACCCTGCTTGAGTTTCCAGCCTGTTACCCTGTGGAATTCAGACCCAAGACTGTAAACATCAATTCTTATCGGAATTTCCAACCTGTTGGTCTGCTTCACAGATACTGGACTTGCCAGCCCCACCATCATGTGAGCCAATTCCTTAAAATGAATCTCTATGTACATATTCTATTGGTTCTGTTTCTTTGTTTTTCTCTAATACACGGGGTGAGGATGAACTGGAGCAGATACCCAGCCAACTCATAATGGAAATGTAGAGTGAGCAAGAGATAAACATTTGTCGTTAAAGGCCACTGAGATTTCGGGGTTGTTAGTTGCTGCAGCATAACCTACCTTATCCCTACTGATATAGAGATTAGGTATAATCTGTCCCATTCATCTACATTTTGTTTTCTTATACTTTTTTTTAGGAGCACAACTGAATCTCAGTTGGACATCATGATTAAACTTGACCTAAACGAACTTAAAATCATTCTAATGATTTCCCTGGCTCTAAATAGTCATATGAAATATCAAAACCAAATCTATATGATATTAGCTGAGAGGAAGAAAGGTTGGAAGGAAATTAATATTAGCTAGTGGCTTATTACTTCTGAACCAGATACTAAGCCAGGTGCTTGGCATGTAGTATCTAACTTATTTCTAAAAGTAGTTTATAAGGTATGTTATATTATTTTATAGGTGAGAAAACTAAGGCCAAAGACACAGAGTTAGTGAATGCCAGATGTGAAATTTAGAGTCAGAATTATGTGTTCTAAAGCTCATGGTAATTCTATTAATTAGGATTTTTAACAGCAGAAAAGGAATTTATGGCAACAGCATCAGGAAGCTCACAGAATCAATAGGAAGGACTTGAGAACAGGTTCATAAAAGGGCAGATATTCAGGGCACCAGGGGTCTGGAAGTAGGAATGTTTCAATGGCCCTACTAGGAGATGCTGATGGAAGGAATGTGGTTATGCCCTTTCTGGTGTTTTATGTTTTGTTCCATTTCTGACCAAGTCCAAAGTTCTGAGTTCAGCTGGCTTACCTTGGAATTATGGGCTCACTTCCTGGAAACTGCATTGACAGTCCAGTAAAACCACTTGCCGTTGGAGGTAAGTGATTCCTTAGGAGGACATTAGGGACTGTTGGCACAAATGACTGTGTGTGCGTGTTGTGGGTGTTGCGGGGTGGTGAATATTAGGCAGCCAAAAAGAAGAGCAATTACAGGTATTCCCTGCTTTTCGGAAGTTCGTGCTACGCCACTTCGCTCTTAGGAAGGACCCACGTGAGTACTGGTCTCGCTAATGGAAAGAAACCGGAAGAAGAGTTTCACTTTTACGACAAAAGGCGAAAAGCGAAAATAGCGTCCGGCGTTGCTTTTGCAGCAGCCGTTTCAGAGGCAGCCGGATCCCAGCGGCCGCGTGTCGGCCTCGGGCCGCCAGAGCTGTGCCCCGTGTCTGGTGAGCCTCTGTGCTTCATCTTGATTTATTTTGTGCATCCATTAGCGAGATGTGCCCTAAGGTATCAGAAAGCCTGAGGGAGGGTAATTTTGGGGTCTGGCAATGCTCAAGAATGTTTCCATATGAATTAATGGAAACTCCTTGGCTTTATGCCATTTCGTTTATCAAAGATTTCATAGGAACGCTCCACCCTTTGGTAGAGGAGAAAACCAACCTGCGTATGATTTGGGTTTGGCTGGCAGAGTCCCATTTTCTGCCTTTTGTCTTGATGTAATATCAAAGAGACCACCTCCTTTCTTAAAAATGCCCTCTTTTGAAGGATAAATATGGAGTCACTGAATAGCGTCCCATATACAGATTGATACTAGTATTCACCTGAAGCCTTGAGTGCCAGAAATGGGGCATTTCCCTAGGTATAGAGGGCTGTTACAGAGTTGTTTTTCTCTGGACTTGTGGTTCAGCTTCCAGCAGTGTATTTCTAAATTCCTGAATCATTAAAAAAAAATTTTTTTTTTTTTTTAAAGTAGTCTCCATGCCCAACGTGGAGCCCAATGCAGGGCCTCAACTCGTGATCCTGAGATTAAGACCTGAGCTGAGATCAAGAGTTGGACACTTAACCGGCTGAGACATCCAGGCATCCCCTAAATTCTTGAATCATTTTTAGCAGATTGGTTATTACCTAGTTCTACCCGCTAGAAATTATATGCACCCTTTGCTGATGAAGACTTATGCTGTCTCTAGGTGACATTTTTTTTCTGATGAGGACTAGGGACTAGGGTGACAGATAATGGAACAACTTCCAAGCTTTGTGCAGGATTTCGATTGTTCAAGAGGTTGTACCAAGGGCATGTGTCAAATTGGATATAACCGTGAGCAGGTCTTAATAGATCCCACTTCCTTGATATCTTTTGAATCCGTGCATTTTATCTTCATTGCTAATACCTTGGTTCAAGCCACCACTGTCTGTCACAAAGCTAACCACCTCCTGATTGGCACAGGCCCTCAGTGTTGCGTCTGGTCAGTTCATTCACTACATAGCAGTCAGAGTGATCTCTCTAAGATGACAGCCTGATTACATCAGCTCCCTTGCTCTGATGCCTCCCTACTGCTCTTGGTTAACGTCCAAATGCCTTCACCTGGCCTGCAAGGCCTGCCTGAGCTGGCCCAGCTTTTCTCCTCTCTTAGTGCTCCCCACTGTTGCTCTTTCCTGCTGATGCTCTGGGACTCAGGTCTTTTGCAGATCTTATTCCTTCGGTCTGGACATCTATTTCCTTCTTCTCCACCAACTCCTACTCATCCTTAACTCTTAGCTTAGCATTGGCAATAGTCATCTT
>NW_023270415.1:65180174-65235944 GCF_011800145.1 Mirounga leonina | reverse complement strand
GGCATATAAGTAAGTGCTCTGTATAGGTGAGCTATTAAGATGACTATTGCCAATGCTAAGCTAAGAGTTAAGGATGAGTAGGAGTTGGTGGAGAAGAAGGAAATAGATGTCCAGATGTCCAATAGTGCCTTCTTCATTCTTTTACTCGAGTAGGCAGAGGTCTTGCCACACAGTAGGTACTCAATAAATGTTGGTTGACTGGATGATTAAAAATTAGGTGTTGGTATTTAGGTCTTGAAAAGTTACAAATGCCTCCCCCAACCTACCTCCCCACCTTGCTCCTCAGATTATTCTCCATTGCCATTGATCTTAGAAGTATTTCTCCTACTGCCTTAGCTTTTAATGTCCCCTCCTCTGGGTCTTTGCATGGGTGATTTCCTCCATGAAAAGCTCTCTCCTTTCTCCTTGCTGCTAATTCATGTTCTTCTTACTTTAGATGCCATTAGGGCATGAGTCTTCTTTGACTTACTAATGTGGCTTCTCTTACCCATTTCCCTTCAGTTGGGGACTAAGATGACTGGCTCTGGGTATGGCACAGACCCACCTTGTCCCCCATATCTGTCTTCCCTGCATCATTAAGGAGATGAGCATATTGCCAATGATTACACGGCTACCTTCCCCAGTCTCCTTGTAGCTGTGAAGGGGACTTTTGATTGACTGAAGTTTTGAGCAGTGATACCAGTTTTGTGAATAAATTCAAGAGTGTCCTTACAGGAAGCACACAAATCTTTTTTCTTACTTTTCCTCCATTCTTTTGTCAAAGGTCTAAGCTGGGATTCTAGCAAGCATCTTGGGCCATGAGAACAACAGCTATACTCCAGAGATGGTGGTGTGGTGAGCTGGGAGGAGCCTGAGTCCCAGACAACTTTGCATGGCTTCCATACTGTCCCTAGACTGTCTACTCTTGACTTCTTTTATATCACTGAGCAATATGCACTCTTATTTGTAGCTTCTCTGTTATATGCAGGCAAATCCAATCCTGTCTCATACGCTGGTCTATGGGAGTCTCCACGTGCTGAGCAGTCATGAAAATCTGGGTGGTGTCTCTAAGTGGCAGCTCTCAGGGGGAAAGAGGTGGGTTTCTCGCAAGTATTTGAGACTTTGACTTCTGGTCGTGACTCTACCATGAATTGTCTGTGTACCCTTGAACAAGTCACATCACCTTTTTGGACCTCATTTTCCCCTTGGGGTTGTTTGGTTGATGGGTGAAGTTGGACCAGGACCTTCTAAAGGTCTGTGGTGACAAAGGCCATGTCTCTAAGACAACTTCTAAAGACAGAGAACTGGACCAATACAAATTGATTTGGCAGGAAAATTTCTTACATTTTTTTCTGAGACCTCTTGTGCTTTGTTCCTTGGTCTTGCTCAGAAATGCTCTCAGGGTCCTCGCTTCAGGCCAGGGTGTGGGATTTGGGCTGGAGCAAATGTTAGTGCAGCTTGTGAGTGATAGCTCTGACTCTGCTCTTCAGTCTTCAGGGGCCTCTCAGATCTTAGAGTCTGCTCTTCCTCTCCTGGCCTGCCTGGGATTCTGTGTCTGTCAAGTCTAATAAAAATGTTTCCTTTCTAAAATCCTCTCTCTTTAATAAGCTCTGAACAAAGGCAAAGCTGGTAGGGCCACCCTGGTCCCATGTTCACACATGCCTCCTTCTACACATAATCATTGTGTGAGCTGTTTGCTCTTAAGATTTTCCTGACCTTTGTGTGCTCATTTAGGCTGACTTCGTAGGAATAAAGTGTGTGTGTGTGTGTGTGTGTGCGTGCGTGCGCGCAAATTTGTGTGTTTGGAGGATATAGGGGTAAGAGTGAAGAGAGAGGGCAGGTGGTGAATATTCTGAGGTTAAAATTAAATAAATATAAAAAAAAAAAAATCAATCTAGTTGGCCCTGGTCCCAAACCTTTCTGGAGATGGTTCTGAGGCTCACACTGTATTTCACCTGTCTCTGCATTAGGAACGACTCTGTCCTTACGTACCTGGGCCATCAAGCCTGTATGGTAATAGTACTCACTCCTCTCATGCTTGATCCCTGTCTCCATGGCAGACACTGGTGGTCTCTGCCGCCTCTTCCTCTGAACTGGATAGTGTCTCCCAAGTTGGTTTCAATGTGGTTTTCTTTTCAGCCTTTACTGGTGAATTCAGGTTGGCCTCAGTCTGCACTGATTGGCTCTGGTCTCTCTGGTGGAGTATGTCCCCCTGGGGGCAGGGACCTGGGCCTGGTGTTGTGCTGAGTGGCCAGCTGCTGAGAGCACAAGGTGAGCTGGTGGACCCTGCAGAGGCACTTGAATGACAGTCCTCATCTGCACCAGACTCGTTTTTTATGGTTCACCTCCTTTTGGGATGCCTTCCCATAGTCCAACAAAAGAAGCCATGGGATTGGGGTTGGATGAATTAGTTTGAAGATCATGTGAGTAAGAGTGATTTGAAAAATGTAACACTCTGGTGGTGGAAGGAGCCCAGGATCCAGAGATTTGGGCTCAAAGTCCAGATTCTGCCATTTTCCTTGGTTAAATACATGAAGCTATCCATCTTAAAATTTTTCTTTAATAATAAAATGAGGATGATAATAATGATTAGCTCCCAAGCCATTAATGCGTGAACACATTAATGAAGGAACATTGGCTTTATAACTGGAGGTCCTGGGTTTAAACTCTGCTTCTCCTCTTCCAGGCGAACAAATCTTAGGAAAATCATCTATTTCTCTGAGTTTCCCTTCTCTATCAATTAAATCATACTATAAATAATTTCTACTTCAGAGTAGGTTATAATTATTTAAGGAGTAAACAGATGAATGTGCTATGATAATTATGCCTTTATTGTTATCGCTAAGAATGGCAATAATGAATTTCTTCAGAGTTCCTGTTACAACTGTTCATACACGACTCTTTCCAGTTTGCAGGGGCATGATACGAGTCAGTTTTTCCGAAGTAGAGCAGCACAGGTAAGAGTCAGCTGTATCATTTGTGGCAGTTTCCTGGGTGTTTTGGATGTGGTATTATTAGCAATAAGGGAATCACAGTAGCAGGAGATGACACTTTGCCTGACGAGCCAATGGGCCCACCCAACATTGCTAGCTCCACTCTGACTTGTGCCCACTAAACAGTGAGTACAGGGCCACTTCTACAGCCTAGACCATGCATAGACACATGGTAGAATACCATGTGAATGACACCCCTTAAAATGGCGCAGTGTACCACTTGCACAACTGTATGTGGTGGCTCTGGCATCCACTTGTCTATCCAGAGACCTCCAGATTTTCTCCCTCTGAAGTGGTGTCTGGGCAAAAGGTCTGACTTTTTTGATGGGGTTTTTGTAGTGCTGGAGGCTATATGTTTTCCTCACCTAGGTCATTTTTCTAAGACCAAGGCAGCATGTAGAGAAAAGAACTGGTAAGGCAGCTAAAATTTAGGAACCAGCAGGTGAACCCAGGTGGTTCCTAGTTGAAGGGCCTGAAGCAGCTATCAAAGTTGGGAGGGAAAACAAACAATCTCAGAACAAGGTAGAAGAACAAGTTCAGCTAGATAGAGTGCACAGTGAGGGTCGAATCAACCCCCTGGAGCAGACAGTGTTGGTCTGAAATTTGCTTTAATGCTCAGGTCGAGGTACAATGGCCAGTGAAGCTGCCAAGTTCAAGGGCTAGGAATTCAGTTTGGCTCTTTGTCACAAAAACCATCAAACAATAGTTTATCTTTTTTTTTTTTTTAAAGATTTTATTTATTTATTTGAGAGAGTGAGAATGAGAGAGAGTACATGAGAGGGGGGAGGGTCAGAGGGAGAAGCAGGCTCCCCGCTGAGCAGGGAGCCCGATGCGGGACTCGATCCAGGGACTCCAGGATCATGACCTGAGCCAAAGGCAGTTGCTTAACCAACTGAGCCACCCAGGCGCCCCAAACAATAGTTTATCTTAAATATTTTATCTTCTCTTGTTAAAGAAGATGAAAGATGGGCATGATGAGGCTGGTATGGTGTCCTAATAGGATCATCTGGGAGTGAGAAAGCCTCCTTCTATCTTTCTGCTCAAAGGCTCCCATCTCAAGGCCACCTCAAGGTTCAAGATGGGTATTGGAGTGATGGCTGTTACAGCAGCATCCCAAGTCCTACCAGGACAGAGGATGGCAGGAAGGACAAAAGGGGTGAGCTTCCTGGCTGAGTCACCTCCTATTAATCAATCCTGCTGGAAGACCCCATATTTCTGCTGACTGTCTTTGGCCACAATTAGTCTCATGGCCACATATAGCTGAAAAGGAGGTCAGGAAATTTAGAATAGTAGCTGGGTATGTTTCTGCCCCTAATAAAATTGGGGCGTTCTAATGAGGAAGGTGAAAATGGTTATTATGGACTAGTAATAGCCTTTGTCACAGGGACCCTTTGCATATCTCTTTCTAGGACTGTTTGTGTTAGAATCGCCCTTCTTAAAAAGCAGCTAGCAGGTGCAGGTGATGGTGCTGGGTATATAGTTAACTGCTCAGAACATGCCAACTGGGTTATTGAATTAGAACATTTGTTAAACCATTACACTGATTGAAGGGCAGGGGAAAATGTGAGCTCCTTTTTTTGAAGATTTGGGTAGTTGGGGCCAGAGCAAACATTCCTGGTAATGTGGACCTGGCTTGCAGAGAGCCCAGCTGTTGCAAAAACTCAGCGTGGGTCAGAACTTGATCTTTCCTTTGTTGCTGCTTCATATGACAGTTCTTCATTAGTACATTGTGTAAGGTGGCTACTGGTGCCATAAGAAAGAGGTCTGTGACTCATGAAATTACTTCTTGGTGAAAAACGTATTGTGCTAAAGTAATGAGGCAATGACATTTTTTTTCACCTATATTCCAAGGTATTATTTGCCAGTGATTGCTCAAGGAAACTTGGCCTTGACATGGCCTACCAGTATATACCGACTATTGCAAAATTTTAGGCTCACCCAATAAACAGAAAAGCCAGACCATATGTATTAGTTAGACCGTTAGAAGTTAGCAGGGTTGATTTATGCTTTGAAGTGTCAGTCATTAGAGTAAAACAATGACTGAGCATGTACCGTGTTATAAATATTTGGAGGGAGGCGAGTAGCTACAAAGATAAATGATACTTGGTTTTTGCTTTCAGATACCTACTGCTTAGCGTAGGAGATAGGATGTAATGGCACAATTACACGAGGTAGAATGTGAGGAGGGCTCTCACAGAGGCAGTACGAGCAGGGTGGGGTGGGCTCAGATTGGGGCCTGCAGGGAGGCTCCAAGGGCAGCTGCATGAAAGAGGTAGAGAGGAGGCCTTGAAGGACAGGGAAGTTTTGGACCCGTGGAGGCAGGGGTTGGGAGGATGGAGGAGCATTCATTACAAAGGGAGCTGCAGCAGGAAGTATCTGGAGAGAAGACAGCCTGAGATATCTTCAGATGCTGTGGAGGAATCAGCCATCTGCCCATGTAAATATGTACTCTGGGAAAAAGGGTCCCAGATGCACATAAGCTTGGGGGGATGCTAGGGTTTTAATTAAATATTAGCATTGTGAAGGCACTGAGAAGGTCCTTTTTTAAAAGGCAAATTGCTATCTATTTAATTTTGTTAAGCAAGTAAATGAATTTATATGTGCAGAAAAGATTTCTTTTTAACCCAGTTGTAGAGTGTTGGAAATGTAGTTTAGCAGTGTTCCCAGGAAGAAGTGGGTTTGCTGGGCCTCTAGCTGGTCTCTGCTGACAAACATCCTACTCAGACTGACATATTGGCATAGCAGGATAGGCTTCTAAGGCCAGAGTTCTTTCTTTACTACTATTCTACTGCTCATCCACAAAGGAAGTAAAAGAGCAATGTTCTTTGAAGCTTTTTGCTCCTTTATGCCCTAAAAGTATTTTGAAGAATTATGTACCCCTTTACATATTTCTTAACTGACAAGGTTTTTTTCTTCATAGATTTAAATAATTGCAGAGGACAAAATTTCTAATACATTATAAACATTGAGCATATTATAAATATTGAATATAAAATAATGCTTCAGTCTTTTAAAGTAATTCAGTGGCATAGATACCACAGTCATGTGATGCCCACTGTCATCAAATTAAAGAAACAAACACACACATGAATAGGCTTTTACCTAATAAGCAGGAAATTCTATATCACATCTTTCTACCTTAAAAATCACATTTCTATTCTTCCATCACAATAAGAATTATCTCTTATTGTAACATATTTTCATGTTTGGAAGTCTTTTACTGATCAACCTGTAACATTTCTCTGCAACAAAAATATGTTTAAACATTGAAACAAAATTTATTTCCTGGGACTCCAAGGCTCTAGGTTTCAAAACAAATTTCTTTCGGATTGAGTAATGATTATAATTATTATGAGTTCACAATTGATCAAAGTAACATATATGCATATACTGTATGTTTTAATAAATATTAGTCATAAGAGTAAATTATTATCGGAAATATGCTTCTCTTAATGATAAATATGGGGCAGAAGTTATATTTCCCTATTCATGAAGCTCTGCAAATGTCAAAATGTTGGATTGTCCCATGTTTGGCACTTTGGGTTTGTCGCATCATTTGTATGGCCGAAAATTACGCTTTTTTTTCCCCCCAGAAGGGGTGAAGAATGGGGAAGGAGGCTGGGAAGGAATTGGCATTCTGCTTCAAGTGCTTTCTCACACAGCTCAATTTTATAAAAGATTACCCATTTGAAACTTGCAGATCTGCAACTTGCCTCCTCTAACACTAGTTTGTGTCTATGTATGCCTTGTGAGGTCATCATGTGACTATAGCCCAGTTTGAAGACAACTGGTAATTGGAAAAGACAAATGACCCTCCTATCAGGATACCTCATTTTGCTCATAACTGGCTATATCCCCCTAAGTCAGTTACTTAACCACAAGGGAGTCAGGCTCCTCCTGGTTCAGAGAACACCGAGGGGCTTCTGGCACCCCTCTTCTGACTTCAGGCATCCTTCTGGGGGTGGAAATGATTGTCTAACTGAAGCTGCATGTGTTACTAAAGATATCCATCAAACATGTTTTCCAGGCAATTAGATTCTGTGGCAGTCTCCTCTCCACATATCAAACAGATTTATGAAGTTAATCTTTGACCTTTGCAACAACTAGAAAGGAACATAGATGAAGGGGAACAGAGCTTTTGGGCATTTTCTTTTTGTTGTTGCTGTTTTTTTGGCTTGATTAGATATCTGGTTTCCGCAGCTTGCATGACTAATTCTGGGCTTCAATGACTCTCTTATAACCTTAGCATGTAAAGATGGAAAAATTTCCCTGACATTTTCAGGAAACATTTATTACAGACTATTTTATACGTCTGGTCAGAATGGGCTAACTGATTTTTCACAAGAACAGAATTTGGCAGAAAGCCTGGCCTCCTTTAGTCCTTCTCTTGCCAAAAATCACTCTGGAGCCAACCTGTAGGCCTTGTGATGTCCCATAGGAGGCCAGACTGAGAAAGGGCTTGGGTGGGAGTAACTCTTTCACCTACAATGGGAAACAAGATCCATGGAGAGATAGAGGACCTCTCGCCATCTGTGTTTCTGGGGAATGTAGGGTAAAGCTCAGTGGCTTCATCTTCCTGGAAAGGGAATAATGGCACATTACATATGGAAGATTGGGAAAGGCAAAGAGAATAGAGAAGCTGGGCCACAGTCCATCCTCATAACTAGCAAGGAGAACAACGTAGGAAGATGGTCACCTGTCCTCTTTCAAATCTCCAGATTCCATGGTTTACCTCGCCCAGCTTCTGAATCACCTCTCCCCCTCTGGTACGGCCACTTTGATCTCCCTCTGAAGAGTCAGCCCCATTCTGGCTCTCAGGACAAATGCCGAGGAGAGGCAGGAGGTCCTTAAGCCACAGGAAGGGTTTAAATAGGCTGCGACAGGATCAAATTTCAGTTTCAGATTTACTGCTCTGGCTGCAGCTGTGCGGAGGATGTTCAGGTTACGCTGTGGTGATAAAGTTGTCATTCTGCTGGAGAAACCCAATGAGTTTCACATGTGCGTTGCCTGCTTTATGCGGTGAACACTGGCAGTACCTCTGGCTTGCAGAAGAAGGCTGTTATCACCTTTATTGGAGATGAGCAGACCAGCCTGAGTTGCTGAAAAATGGATATTTTTAAAGAAGGTCTCCACTAAGGCAGCTTCGTAGGCCTTGAGCTCTGGACCCAGATCGTCCAGGATCTGATTGCCTGCCCTTCTGCTTCCTGTGTGACCTTGGGCAAGTTACTGCACTTCTCTTAGCTTGTTCCTTATTTGTCAAGTGGGGAGGGTAATTGTGTCTACTACACAGGATTATCATGATGATTATGTTCCTGGTCTGTATAAATATTATGCTATCTATTTTCTTTCCTGAACCAGTGCTGAGGAAAGAGGGGAGAACCATGGTTAGAAGGAAAGAATGGGAAGGGTGGGCATGTAGGGGGTATGGAAGCAGGAGGGTATCTGAGCAGGGCAGAGACAATGTGAGCTACACTGGTATGGGATTCCATTTCGAAAGCTCAGGGTCAGGGAAGGGTTGAACGGAGAGGGGACCTGGGCCTAGGGAATGGCCAGAGCATACTATAGGGGTTGGAGTTAAGCTTCTGTGGTCTAGGGGCCGTGTCATGAGCTCAGGTTCATCCCAGCACCATCAAATAAACTACAGGCAGCAAGATTCACCTTTGACCTTGCCTGGTGTTGCTGGGGGCTGTTGCTCGGGTCTAGAGAAGAGAATGGGGATTTGAAGCTGACTGTGACAGACGTGGCCCTCATTTTGACTGTGACATGCAGCCAACAGGGCCAACAAGTCTATGTGTGTGTGTGTGTGTCAGGGAAAGGGGCAGTGGTGCCTCTCACTCAATGTCCTTGGGTGAGGCCAGAGAATGGAAGGGCATATGCTGATGGGGCCGAGGTTGACTTCTCCATGAGATGGCGCTCATAGCTTGTCTTTCTGTGTGCCTCTGTGCCTTTTTTTTTTTTTTGGCTTTGATAAAAAATGCATACTGTAAATTGTATCCTGTTTTAGAATTCATGGAAACACGACTTGTCTTTACTAATCTAAAAAGCAGATTTCATGTATTTTCAAGATTCGCAGAGGAATATCTGTATTTCTGACAGTTAACTTCTTTTTTCTTCTGGGCTGTAGTGGCAAAGAGAGGTAGGATGCGTGTTATGATCTCCTCACTCAAACACCCCAGGATCCCCCCCCCCCAAGAAGCTTACAGTCTAGCTAGAAGTGAAGATCCACCCTCTGTTCTGGTACAAGGTAAACTCTGAGATAAGAAGAAGATGGTATCTTTGGTTGAGGGAGGAAGAGGTTAATTCTGTTTGGAAGCTGCTTGAGTGAAGACTGGGACATCAGGGGGCCCCAAAGAAAGGATAATATTTATGGCGGAACATACTTTTTCTGAAGTCTGAAGTAGGAGCATCCCAAACAACCCAGGTTGTCCAGTGATAACAGTGTCCAAGGCAAACGTTTTCCTAAGAGCTCAATGAAAGAACTCGTTTGATGAGTCTAAACTGACATGGAACAAGGTGAGAGCGACAGAACTTCACAGAACACAGGAAGTGCCCTGTCTGCTGGAGAGAGAAGGGATCAGGTAAATACAAAAGCCAAGCTTTGGCAATTAGAAGGAAATAGTCTCTTTTGAAGTTATTTTGCACAAGAGTTGGCAAGAGGTGAAGTAAAAATGCACAGCTTGGGAATCAATAAATAATAGCGCATTTGTGTAATCCTTTATGGTTTAGAAAGCAGGATCACAATGTAGGAATTTTTGATACTTCTGTGTAGCAGATGAGGAAGCAGAGGCTTAGTGAAGTTAAGTGAATTACTTAAGATCACATAAGTAGTAAATGGCCAGATCCTGTTGAAGAATGGGTTCTGGAACAGTTTTGATGTAGTTTTAGCAACTTGTGAAACTAATCTTTCATCAGTAAACATTTATTGAGCAACTACTATGCAGATATTAGGTATCTGATAGTTTCTGATACAGTTTCTTTCATCTGGGAGCTCACAGCCTAGTGAATGGCTCTGAACTGGGGTGATTTTGGGGGGACATTTGGCAAGGTTTGGAGATATTTGTAGTGGTCATGACTGGCATTTGGTAGGTAGAGGCCAGGGATGCTGCTGTGCATCCTACAAAGCATGGAGCAAAGAGCTATGTGGCCTAAACTGTCAGTAGTGCTGAGGTTAACAAACCCTGTTCCAGGGCATTATTCATTTATTCTTTCATTTTATCACTTATTCTACAAACTTTGTGGGCACCTATAATGGACCAGACACTATTCTAAGCAGGGAGGGTATGATGGGGAAGAAGACAGAAAAAGCTGCTCTTCTTATGTCATTTATATATGGGTGTGGAGTGAAGGGTGGAGGGGAAGGAGAGTTGGACATTAATAAGGAAATGAGTTAGTAACAAGAAAAATATCAGGTGGTATTACTTGCTGTGTGGAAAGTTCAGACGCTGTGGTACAGTTATGTGTGACTTGCGGGTTGCATTAGAATGGGTCATCACAGAAAGCCTTTCTAAAACAGTCATTTAATGACTGAATTTGAATGACAAGAAGCCATCTGAGGAAAGCATGTGTCAGGCCAAGAGAACAGCAGGTGCAAAGGCCCTGAGATGGAAATGAAGTTGGGATGTTCTTTTGAGGAACAGAAGGAAGGCCAGGGTGTTGGGAGTGTGGAGGGAGAGGGAGGTGACACTGGGGAGGGTGGCAGGGGCTACATCCTATCAGGGCTTTGTTAGCCAAGATAAAGAATTTGGATTCCCTTCTAGAGCCTTCCATGTGGCTGTTCTCATGGGGAAAAATGATCAGGGTTATGAAGAAAAGGAAATAGAGTCTTGGGGACAAAGTGACTGAGGGAGATGTCACTCAAATTGATGGCCAGAGAAGGCTTCCCTGAGACCTGGATATTGAGAAGGAGATAGCTGTGGGAAGGTCTGGGGGACCTGGGGCTTGGGCTTATGGGCCAAATTGTGTCCCCCCCGCGCCCCGCTGCTGTTCGTATGTTGAAGCCCTATCTTCTGGTTCCTCGGAATGTGACTTTTTTTGGAGGTAGGGTTTTCAAACGGGATTAAGTTAACACAAAGCTAATAGAGTGAGCCCTAATCCAATCTGACTGGTGTCCTTGTAAGAGGGGAGACTTGGACACTCAAAGAGACACCACAGGTGCATGCTCACAGAGGGAAAACCATGTGTAGACACAGCAAGAAGGCGGCCATCTGCAAGCCAAGGAGAGAGCCCTCAGAAGAAACCATTGTACTGGCACCTCGATCGTGGACTTTGAGCGTCTAGAACTTGTCAGAAAATCAGGTCCTGTTGTTGAAACCACCCAGTCTGTGCATTTTTTATGGCAGCCCTCGCGACTAATACACCTGGAGTCTGATTTTCTTATCTGTTGCCTAGACGGTGCTTGTGGATCGTTCAGTTAAGTTTTTTCTGGTTCTAAGAGCCTTTGATTCAGAGAAATACATGAGCTCCTCCTCCGGGCTGCCTGCAGTCTGTGTAAGCCTTAGCTACATGTCCCTTAATCAGAGAATGACAGAATAGTTCTGGGGGAAATAGAGGAGCCCTAGGGAGGAGTTTGGAATTAGAGATGGATTTCCCATCAATTTCAAAGAGCTCTCAGGCTGGGAGGATTCACAGTCACTCTTCTCCCACAGGAAAGGGATTCAGAAGCCCAGATGAGGATCTATGGGATCACAATGGCACCAATGTCTCCCTTGAGAACAGGCAGAGTTCAGTGCCAGAGTTTCCAGAAAGGGGATGGAACTTCAGGAATTTTCCCCTTGGAAAGATTTTACCAGAGACTAGGGCCCCGTGGAGAACTTGGACCTCCCTCGGTGCTGGCCCCACACACCATTCCAAGCACTTCAGGGTGCCTGCCTTCTGTGCAAAGGAGCCTCTTTGGCTCATTTTGTCCTTTTTGGCTCTTATCTTGTCTCTGAGAAGGAAGGTTTGTGTATCTGACTCACTCAGGACTCAGGAACAGCATGGACAAAGCTTCTGCAGCTTTCACAGGGGCTCTGCTTGCCAGAACAAATCAGACCCAGTAAGCAGCTCCACTGTTCCCAAAGCAAGAGCACTTGAAGAATGGCGGTTACTATTTGAGCAATTACTTTTGTTTCTAACTCTTCCCTTACAAACTGATATACATCAGAACATATTGAAGGGGCAGACTGTGCCTTGCTGCCCAGCCTTTCATAGTTAACCATCTGTTCAAATATTATGAATTCAACAAATATTTACTAAGCAATTCACATTGCTTACAATTTTTGGAGGTTATGGGAGTGGGGAGGAGATGTAGGCACTGAATCAGTATTTGATGTGTGTGTGTGTGTGTGTGTGTGTGTGTGTATGCAGTATTTGAACAAAGTGGCCGACAGGGAGTAGTTGCTCATTAAATGGGTGCTAACTGGATGAATGAATGAATGAGGGAACAAATGAATGGACTGGACATTTTACACCTCAGATTCTGGTTCTGTCTCTGCCTCCATGTGATAACTTCCTCTGCCTCCTAGAATGTAGGCTTCCAGATAGCAGGGGATTTTGTTTCTAGTGTTTGGTGCTGCATCCCCAGCATCCAGAGACCTCTGAAGACATCACTCCAGCAATCCAGGTAAGAGGTGATCATTCTGGGCAAGCAGAGGACACAGAGAGATATTTAAGAGGCAGGAAAGACCACACATGGTAAACTGATCTATTGTGGGGGTCAAGAGAAGAAAGTTTAGGGAATCTCTAAGGGCTCTGCCTCTCTATGGATAGGGTGCCAATAACAAAGACAATGAGGAGAGAGGGAGGACCACTGGCCAGCTACAAAGACATAGATAGTGGGAGTTTATGAGGGAAGTCAGTGTCACTAATACTAATTTGGCATTGTTAGCATAAGGTGCCAGTTGAAGCCTGAGAAAGAGGAGCTGAGGCCTGAAGATAGAACCTTGGGGAAATTAGCGACATCTAAATGAGGTGGAAGACTGGACATCAGGAGACAATCTGAGAAAAATGAGAGTGATACCTCCTAAAATCAGATTGTGTCACCTCATTATGCTGAAGGCAGCCTGGGTCCCACAGAATAAAAGCCTCGAGTCATTAGCATGTGTACTTGTATGTAGTAGGTGCTCAGGAAAATGGTGTTGAATTGTTAAGTGAATTTTTGGATACACTTCCATAAGGCATTACTAGGAGAAGATCAGGCATCTGTTTTATGTATTACCTCTGAGTTGCAGGTCACTAATGGAATTAGACCACCTTGGGTAGCATGATACAGAAGCGTTAGTCCTTCAGATTTGAATAAAAAAAGGAGAGATATTGAGAATCCAATACTGTCTGTTAACTGGACCAAGGCATTCCAGTAGGTCAGCAGGCTCTGGGATTTGGCAGCAATTCTGTGAATTTGGAGACTCAAAGAATTTACCAACCCCCTGAGAGCCATTTTTGCAGACTGTGAGAATTTTAGCTCATCTTGTCTGATGCATCTGGCCACAAGTGGCCTGAAGAAGCTGACGTCAATATACACCATTTAAGTATTATTTTTGTCATCTCGCCATACAGTTTAAACTAATATTTATTGACCTCCACCATGTTCCAGATGCCTGTGTCAGGCATTTCAAATAAAAATCTCTCATAATGCCAAATACCCATTTTACAGACAAGAAAACCGAGGCTGAGGGAGGTCAAATAAGCTCAAGGTCACGTAACTCATATAGCACATTTGGGATTTAACCTCAGATTCTCTGACTCTATGTTCAATTTTTTGTTTGTTTTCTGGCCTATAAAATAGAAGTAATAATGTCTGTCTTGATCAACTTCCAGGGTTTCAGGGAGGATTATATGAGATTGTGTCAAGAAGAGTTCTTATTTAGATAGCATTAAAATCAGTGATTTTAGCTGGAGTTTGTTTTTAATGCCTTCACCTGAAGTCTTGAGACACGTGGAGCTTTCTGGCATCCTAGGATGCTGGTGGGGAAGTATATTTGGTGGGGAGTGTGGGGCTGCCCAGCTTTACCTCTCACATTCCATCTGGGAGGAATGCATCTCACCTGCCAAGATGCAGGCTATGTGCTGCCCAGTGTCCTCACTGCTAAAAATCTGATGGAAATAAGGGCTCCCATTTAGTGAATGCCCATAGGCCTGCTGCTTTTCCCATATTATTTAAAAAAATTAATTAATTTGTATAATTACTAATGAGTACTTGGTAAAAATACATTTCCATTTTTTAATTACAACTTTTACAGTGTGACCCTGATATTATTTTAAATCCTGCAGTAAGATAGGTTTTATTTTCTTTTTATCAGAGAAGACAGTGAGGTTCGGAAACTTGCCCAAGGCAACACAGGTGATGAGGAACAAGTCAGCTCTTGAATCCAAGTGTATCTGATTCTAAAGAGGAAGATCACCCTATCTCGTTATTATTCTTTATTCTAATGGTTTATGGATGTGGTTCTGGGTAATTCCTTTCCCTTGATGTATTATCATGACTTAGGATCTTTCAAAGAAATCAGTGTCCTTCCTTAGGTGAAAACTCTGGTTTGCCAATTGTTTTATATATATTTTATTTATTTTTTAATTAAATTTTTTAAAGATTTATTTATTAGAGAGAGAGAGTGTGCACACGTGGGGGCAGGGGGAGAGGGGCAGAAGGAGAGAATCTTCAGGCAGACTCCCTGCTGAGCAAGGAGCCAGATGTGAAGCTCGATTTCATGACCCGTGAGATCATGACCCATTAAATCACAACCTGAGATGAAACCAAGAGTCGGAGGCTCAACTGAGTCACCATGTGCCCCTGTTTTATATACATTTTAAAACACAGTTATAGCTGGTGTGGCTCGGGAGTTAATTTAATTCTGTATGTGTTGGCTGTGCTTATAATTTGAACATGGGTTGAACAAAAGCATTTAATGTTAGGAAATTAAATTGATGACAAGTCATTGTATCTTATCTTCCTCTGCTTTGAGCTCCTTAAGTTAGACATTTAAACATGAAACAGGCAGATGGACCTTGGGTGGAGTGGCCCAGGACATAGGCCAGGGCTTGGCAAACTGTGGCCCACCGCCTGCTGCCTGTTCTTACATTGTCCTCAAGAGCTAAAGTGGTTTTTACATTTTCAAATGGTTGGAAAAAAATTAGGGATATTTGTTTCTCTTTTGTTATGTACGTATCCCCATAATATCATGGTTTTGCTTGTGGGCCCATAAAACCTAAAATATTCACTGTCTTCGTACAGAAAAGATTGCTAACTCTTGACATAGGCCTTTTCCTCTCTGAGGTGAAGAAGGAAGGACACGGTATCTCCTTTATCTCTGTAATATTTTACATTCTTTTTCTTTAGTTGCAATATTACAGATATTCCTGAGCAGAGCTTTGTGCAGAAGCTATAGGGAAATGGAAGTAGATCAGGCCAGTCACTCACTGGGGCCTTGGACTCCATGGCTTTGCCTCTTTCAGAGGAAGAGGGTTTTGTTCTGGAAGGAAAAGAAAATATTTCAGGGGCAACAATTCTGCAGTGAGCAGAGCAGACTCATTTGTGAGTACCTGGCTTCTAATCACAGGCCCACCATGAGCCTTGCCTGAGCTGGGCTCCATTATTGCACAAATGTCTGAAGAAAGTTTCGATTTTGTCGGGAAAAGAAAGACTTCCTATTTTTTACCCGGCAGAGAAATTAATGGGGGAAAGAAGTTCTGCTTTCTACATCAAGAATGAAAGGGAGTCATTTGAACAGGCTTCAGGCAAGAATTAGCACTAACTGGGAGCTTGGCTGCTAGCTGGGCTTTGTGGCTTCCTGCTTTATTAAAGCATTCCAGCCAACTCCTCCTGGCAGTCTGTCTTCTTCTGAAGGCTCAGATGTTTGACGCTGGACAGTGGGATGAGAGCTCAAAGGGAATATGCCTGGACATGAGCTCCTTCAGATCTCTGCTTCCAGCCCGAGTCAGGAGGCAAGAGCCTAATCGTGAGCCGGCAGAGCAATGGCTGGCTTCCTCCAGCAGGCAGGCAGGCAGAGAGACCCCGGTGCTGTGTGCTGTTGGTATCCATGAACCCCACAGGCTGTCTTCTCCCTTGTAGAGATACAAGGTTGAATTTTTTCAGAGCAGTTTTGGAATATCAAGTGCATTCAGGCCCTTGCCTTTCTCTTCTTTGTTGGTTCCGGGTCCTCCTCCCGTGGGACCCTACTCTTGTCTCCAGGCTGCCTTCCAGTGGTTACCTTCACAGTCCTGCCTTGCCTTTTCTGCCCCAGGGTTCCTCTGTGTCCCTCCTCTGCCACTGCACTGGACTCCTGGCATTTAGCCCCACTTGTTAAATTACCTGGAAAGGCAAGATGGGAATGTTGGGAATTCTTTTGCTTCCCTTTACTTCCCAGGTATTGAAATTCATAAGACAACACATTTGTCCCCACAGATGCCCTCTTAATACATCTAGGAATAAACAGCTTCAGTTTGGGTGTCCTGGGCTGCTCCACACTGAGGATACAAAAACCAAGTCTCAATAGTGGCAGGGACAGTACTTTTTTCTGGCTCTGACTTGCCTGGTCAAGTGGAACCTCCAGGTCCCCTGAGAATTGCCCGTTTCTGGGAAGCTTGGTTCAGGCTTTGCATTCTTGAGATGATGTCCCCAGCCTAGGCCTCTGAGGCTAAGTTGCTTTACCACTGAAGCCACTGCTGGGTCAGCCCGAAGCTGCACAGCCCGCTGAGCCTGCTGGACCATAGCCGGGGTGCAGAAGCCTTGTGTCCCCCGCAGAGTGAGGACACTCTTCACCCTTGAGCCACTCACCGTCACTTCTGTCTCAATGTCGGGCAGCCACATGTTGGACCCAAGTTGTTTGCCTAACTGTCTTGCTAGAGATGGTGAATCTCTTTCCAGGAGTTTCTCTGTCCCTCACAAAATAGACTCAGAGCTGCCTCCCCGCAACCCCATCCTCTGGGCCTATCCAGACCTATAAGAAGAGAAGAGCGTAGGCTCGGTCTAGAACCCCTGCTATACACCTGACTCTGTCTTTTGACTTGCTATGTGAAATGGACTGCCAGACCCACCTCTGCATGGTCCTGGGATGATGATCCACGATCAGCAAGCTCAATTCATGTCCCTGATACGATGCCCTACAAGGCACATTTCCGTGATAACCACTGTGTCTCCAAGACCAGAGGGTTCTCCTGAGAAACAAAACAAATAGGATACATAGATAAGAGATTTATTATCAGGACTTTGCTCATGTGATTATAGAGGCAGTGAATCCAAAAATCCGCAGTGTGGGCCAGCCAGCTGGTAGACTGGAGACACCAGCCAGGCACAGTGCCGGGCATTGGGACTGCAGTGGCCAATAAGGGTTTAGTCCTTGACCTCAAGGAATTTCCAGTCTGGTGTAGGCAATCATATTACCCTTTAGGATTTATAAAGGGCATCCACAGAGAGGCCCTCATTTGAGTTTTACATTGATTCTCTTCACTTGGTATCATTTTGATGTTCATTTTAGACATGAGGCAGTGGAGGCCTGGAGAGAGTAGTTTTCCTTGTATTATATAGCTAATAGGTAGCGTAACAGGGACTCAAATGCTGCTTCTTAAAATTTGAGAGCCCACACGCTTGGGTCACACATACAGTTAATGAGTTAGGAAGAAAGCAAATAAAATTTAGGATTTGATAGATCTCTTATTAAGTTGTACTGTGACTGTATACAACATTGTAATTTTTCTCGTACCTGTCCCCCTTACTCTCTAGTCTATCAGCAGGGACTGGTCTTACTAATTTTTAAGTCCTCAGAGATAAGCAGAATGCCCAGGACATAGTAGGTGCTCAGGAACAGTTGTTGAATAAAGTGTTTCTAAGGGTCCTTTGTGAGCCAGATTCATTCTGAATTTAATTGAGTGGGAAACCAGTCCAGGAGGGAGGTTTGGGAGTCCAGGTGGAAGCTGTCAGATGAGAGGCAGTGCTGGGGATGAGGTGAGGATCAGGCTTGGGAGGGTTGGGGTGGGGGCAGGGAGGTGCCCCATGGTGAGCTTTGATATTCAATAATCTGGGCTTTGATTTCCATGCATGAGGTTCAATTGCTGTCTTTGTATACGGATTCATCAGAAGGAAGGGAGGCTTTTTCCAGTGAGTTTTTAA
The DNA here is from genome assembly GCF_011800145.1 of Mirounga leonina. Taxonomy (NCBI): domain Eukaryota; kingdom Metazoa; phylum Chordata; class Mammalia; order Carnivora; family Phocidae; genus Mirounga; species Mirounga leonina. The sequence continues at coordinate 65,217,893 of NW_023270415.1, read as the reverse complement.
ATGAAATCTGTATGGTGGGGATAGAAGTTAGGTCCACAGTTCCGGCTCCCTTACCTGGACAAATTTCAGAGGAGATTCAGGCAGAAGTCAGGGGTCGTCAAAGCAGAAACCTGCCTGTGATTACTAGTGCCAGTTTGCAAGCTGGAAGGATATGTGCTGGCAAGCACTGGGGGCCAGGGGCGGAGGGGGGAGGTTTCTTTCCTTTGAGTTCCTTCCAGATCTTGTCAAGGTAGTCCGTGGCCAGGAGCCTAGTGACAGCGGGACTGTGGGGGTGGGGTGGGGAGGAAAATGTACTCAGTCTCCTCCTAGGAAAGCTTTTGTGACTGTTGGAAATGTGGAGAACTGTCAAAATGACATGACAGACCTAGCTACGTAAATTGGGAAAATTGAGCCATTGCTGCTTCTGTTCTATGACAACATAAAGTTGTAAATTGTCTTCAGCAGAGAAAATGAAAAGAAAGAAAATTCATGAGCACCATGCTATGGAGACAGATGCCACGTATTCAAGAAATCAGAGTTGCGTGCTCCCCACCCCTCCCCTCTGTGCCCACCCTCACCGCCTTAGACATCCATGCCAATGACCCCAAGGATTTAAAGAGGGACGTAGCTGCCTTATTAGGTCAAACAACAGCTTCCCCTCTGTGCATTTATGACTGCTCAAGTATATTCTGTGGATCCATGACATTGATGCCAGTAAGATGGTAGCCCTTCACATTTGGTCACTATGCGGTTAATTTATCATTGCACATAAAGCCAAGGCAAATCTTGTTGGGGATCTTAATTTATTCAGTATCACTTACCATGCTGATCAAATACAGAGGATAATGGCAGGAACATTTGAAGGGGATTCAAGTCATACATGTGTTATTAATTAGCCGTGTGACTTTGAACAATAAATACGTCATGCTGGACATTTATTTCTCCATACTGGGGTGGATTGATGAGGCAAGACTGAAGGCAAGCAGGCCAGCTAGGAGTCCTTACCTTGGTTCAGTTAGTTAAGGGCGGTATTCAGGCTGGTGGTGAGACAGGCCTGGGTTTGAATTCTGGTTCAGCTGTCTGCAAACTCTGTGGCCTTGCTAAGTTATGTAAGCTCTTTGAGGCTAAGGTTCTTGATCTCTGCAATAGGAGTGACGGTCATCACCCTAACCAGCTGGGCACACAGGGCTCCCACTAGCAAGGGATAAGGTGCTGAATGTAGAGTGTCAAGGGTGTGAACATCAAATGGTAACTGCTGCCTAGCAAGGCAGCCCTCGGGCTTTTGAATTGCCCACAGAACACCAAGCTCAAGAGGTGCTTACCACAGGCCATTTCACAATAGCTTATAATTAAAAATATGTCTTAGATGCTTCCATAAAAAAAAAGAATGGGAGGCAGCACTTTTAGTGTAGTCTTGGAGTTTCCAACTGAATAGCAAATCAAACCCAGGTCTTCTACCCAAGTGCTCTCTCTTCTTCCCGAACCACCAATTTCCTGGGTACAGGGTTATCTTGGAGATTCTAGGAGAGGTTTAGTTCAGTGGGAGATGGGAGGGGGCTAGAGAGAGAACTGGTTGGATTTGTGTGATGAAGGGCCTCAGTTTAGATTTGTGACTGTCCTTCCAAATGAGCTAATAGAGGCAGGCACACTGACAAGAATGGAAGAAGGCCTCCTCAGGTAACTGTCAATGTGCCACCTTGCTTTGGCAATTCTTCACTTTTTAATATTCTCAGATCTTAAAAATATGGCAATATCTGGGGCCTCCTTGGATTTCCAGTAGGGTCTGGGCTTAGATATGCATGCCTGTGGAGCTTCCAGGTGCCATTCATCTAGCTCAGACCTACAAAGCTAATGGGGCCTGGCCACTTGGGAGGCAAATCTGTGCCTAATCCCTAAGGCTGTGGATGTTTAAATGAAATTGCCCATCCCGGGGCACCTGGGTGGCTCAGTCGTTGGGCATCTGCCTTCGGCTTGGGTCATGATCCCGGAGTCCTGGGATTGAGCCCCGCATCAGGCTCCCTGCTTGGCGGGAAGCCTGCTTCTCCTTCTCCCATCCCCCCTGCTTGTGTTCCCTCTCTCGCTGTGTCTCTCTCTGTCAAATAGATAAAATCTTTAAAAAAAAAAAAAAAAAAGGAAGAAAGAAATTGTTCCTCCCCCTTGCTTGGCTAGGACTTGAGCTGAAACATTAATTATGCAGCGGGACCAGAGAGAAGACTTGGGGATATGTGGGGGAGGGGTGTTCCTCCTCAGAGCCACAGAGCCATATGGGGAGGAGGCTTATGGAAGTAGCCAGCTGGGCACTCTCCTACTAGGAAAGCTTTAAACAGAGAGGTGGCATCTGGAGGAGGGAGGTGATCTCCAGGTTGTGCCATTTGTTGGGACCAGTGTACTTCTTATGACCCAAATCCTGGAAGTGTTGCAGGCAGGCAAGCTGATTAATTATTTCCCTGGGGTCTCTCTAACAGAGGATAGAAATGATGCTTGGTGGGCGTGAAAGAGAGGCCAAACCTTTCAACTAGTAGGGAATTTGTTTCCTGCCTAACTGCAGCCACATGTGAAGGTATAGAAAACATATGTGCCTCTGATAAAAGATCACATTTAAAGACTAGAAAGAAACCAGTACAACAACGTCCTGTTTCTCATCAAACACCAAATTCTGTGTTTCCAAATGCTCTGTGTTACTAGAGGGTGTTTAGAAGCATTCCACCAGGGCTGGGCTCCATTCCATCGGTACCTTTGACGTGTTTCTATTACCCACTGTCGCTATTCAGTGAAATCGGTCATTTATCATGGTGGTTCCCAAGCCTGGTAGCCTCTGTGGTCCACTGAATCAGAATCCATGGGAGTAGCCCCTGGAAACTGGACTTTTTCATTAGTCCTCTGACTGATTCTTATGTAGCAAGGCCTTGAACCTCTCTGTGAAATGAGAGATGGACAGCTACAAGTTTGGAGAGAACAAATAAGGGACTGTGCTGAGTTTCTGGTAGCACAGAGTGTCATGTGACTTTTATCTATATATCTATATATCTCTCTGTATATTTAGAGATATATAGATATTACATATCTATATATAATAGAAAAAAACTCATAAGTTTTTCCTTACATACAAGTAAGGAAAGGAATGGGGAAGTGAACAGATAATGGTAAGGAGGAATAAGAGGCATTCATAAGAGCTGAGGGTCATTATAGGAGCAATAAACCCACCAAGAGTAGTAAGCCTTTGAAATAATAAACCACTAGTAGACATCTATCTCTGTTAATAGAATCATCATTTATTTAATCTCCCAAGCTACAAACCTTAGACGTGTCTGCAACTTCTTCTTTGCTCCTCTTTTCTCCTTCCATTCTGGGTGATCACCAAATCTTGTTCATGGATTGTGTTGCTCACAGCTGGTTGCTTAGCTCAAAGCCAGTCCTTCCTCCTCCCCTATTAACAGACTCCAAGGTTTACTTGAGAATTAAGAAGAAAGAGCCCAGCTGGACGATTGCAGTAGCTTCTTCAGTGGTCTTTTGGTCAACAGACTCTCTTCCTTTCATTCACCTTCTACCATGATTTGGGAATGATTGTCCTCTAAAAATTCTAGTAAACTTATTTCTCTGCCTAGGAAAAATCTCTCTCTCTTTATTTGTTGCCAACAGGATAAAATATAAACTCCTTAGTATGATTCTCAATATGGTTTTGAAGTCCTTTTCCAAAGTCATCTCTGTAGCAAATTAAAGATGGTGGCAAATTCTTTGATATTCATCCCATAGAGACGTGAGGTCTGTATGCTCTCTTTTTGTGTCTGGGTGGATTTTGTGACTACTTTTGCCAATATAATCTGGTGGAGGTGGCCCTTTGCCTGTTTCTGGCCCAGGCATTAAGAAGATGTCAGCTTCCATTTACCATCCCTTAGGGTATTTTATTATTTCTTTTTCAGGGTACTCTGAGATGCTGTGTAAGTAGTCCAACTACCCTGAGAGGCTAGGCATAGATGTTCTGTTGGTGATTTCAGTGGTGCCTACTTTTTTTTTATCCACCCTCACCAAAATACCAGATATCTGAGTGAAGTCATGTGGGCTAGTAGATAAGACCAGTATCAATGAGTGACCTTAACTGATGTCTTTTGGAGCATAAGAATCTCCCAGCTGATTTCTGCCCCAATTCCTGAACCACAGAACTGTCAGATATAGTAAAAATAATTGTTGTTTTAAGGCTTTAAGTTTTGGGGGTAATTTGTTGCGCAGCAACAGAGAACAGTCTCCTATCAATCTTCCCAGGCAACCCACCCCCTAGTTACGTGGCACTATCATCAGTTTCCAAACACATTAAAACTCTCATGCCAAGAGTGCCCTTCTTCATCTTCCTTGCTTGGCAAACTCCTGCTCATTCTTCAGATGCAGGTCCTTTCTGAAGTCATGAATGAGCAAATGACTGAAAGAAATCCTTTCTGCTCCACCCTATCTTGCCACAGGTTCTTGACAAGGACCTTTCTAAAAGCAACATGGCACTGCAGTTACTTAAGTGTTCAGCTTCTTTAGTAGTCTGATAATTCCTGGAGGGGAGGAATTGTGTCTTCTTCAGCTTGGCATATCCAGTGCTAAGCAGAGTGCCGGGCACACAACCACTGTTTGTTGAATGAAGGGAGGCCCCAGTAAGCCAATAAAACCATGGAAAGCATTTTGGTCTCTGTATATTTTAAAGGTTCACTCATGCCTTACTGGCTTCTACCAGTTAGAGTCACACATAAAATAGAAAAACAAACTATTGGCTCTTTTGGTCTTTTGTGAAATCCCGAGTCTTTGGCAGCCTGAAGAGTTAGATTGGCCTGTCAGTATGTTGGAAGATAATAGCCCAACCACCTAGAAGATGGAAGCATTGGTGAAATGTAAGTCTGGTGGTTTGAAGGTGGTGCATTGACATTTTTTGAGGTTTAAAGAGGCAATAGGATTAATAAGAAGAGCTTTGGCATGGGAGGAGGGATTGTTGCTGGCCCTCAGTTCTGTCACTGAGGGATTTGGCCAGTTTGCTTTATCTCTTCGGGTCTTGATTTCCTCTTGTGGAAAGGGGCATTGGGTCAGATGACATGTCAGTTATCTTCCAGCCCTGACATTCTGTAAACCCGGCACTCACCTGGACTACGTCACTTGTATTATCTACATGGGATAGCTGAATCCTGCATCTCTACATCCTCATCCCTTTGCTGACTCCTGAACCCTCTGTGCATTGGTGGCCCTCGTGGGGAATCACATCCTTTAGAGAATCTTCCCAGGGTAGAAGTGTCTGTGTGGGTTTAGATCAGCTCTGCAGACCACGGTTGCCCCTATTCACGGATTGATTTTCCTATAGAGTATTCAAAGTGTTCTTTATAGAATACCTCCAATTCCCTCATCTCTCCCAAGCAGTACCTCCCACACTAGCTTGCCAAGGAGTCTGAAATGCTAGCTTGAATTTTTCCCTTAAGGCATTGAAGGCTCAGTTCAGATGCAAACATAATTAAAACATTAGCAGCCATTAAAACCTTATTTGAATGAGCTTATCACATCAGCTCCCTCACTCTGATATCTCTAGAGCTTTTCTATCTATTATCCCATCTAAATCTGCACAAGAATTCATTTCACAGATATAGGAATTTAGCAGGGGGAAAATCCAAGTATCCAGTCCAGTTTCCTGATTCCTAATCCCACTATACTCTTTCCAAAAATATCACACTGCTTTTCCAAGCAGGGTCCTAAGGAAATGATAGTAAGGACAGCCATATTTTGATGGAAGGAAGAAAAGAAATGGGAGGAAAGTCCCCCTACTCCCTAAACCAACTCCAGAGCTTGGAAAATTGCTTAGAATAGCAACAAGCAGGACCAGCATGAAGACACGGTGATCTAGAAGACCTATTTGGCCAGTGTGGTATCATGGACTGGAATCTGAATAAGAATATTTGGCAGTGTGACTTTAAGGAAATAATTTAACTTCTCTAAGCCAAGTTTCCTCCATGTTGAAAAGAGGGATTATAACACCCACCTTGTAATTATTGTGAAGGTGAAAAAACTGACGTGACCAATACTCAGAAATTGTTACTTTCTATTACTACTAATATCAATATTAATATTACTGTAACTGTTGGCTGACCCCCCCCCCACCAATCAATATGATGGTTTATTTCCTAAAGGCAAGTAGACAGGATGCTTAACTTGAAGAATGTCTTAATTTGTTGGGATGCATTATTTCACTCAGATTTGGGTCCGATCTTTGCAGAGGTACATTCTTGGTATCTAGTAATGTCTTCTATTTATTTCATTGAGTATTGATAATGAGAGCTATTATTTTACTGAAGGCTCACAAATTAATAAACAATAAAATTATTGCTGCCAACCATAAGCTGGGAAATGCACCTGTAGAAAGAAAATAGATAGTGTCTAAGTGGGGGCCTATGAATACCAGGTATTGGGGGTAGGTTAGGAGGAGGACAGATCATGCTATTTTTATAGCTTACTTTAGTACTACTTGACTTTTAAACTTCTATGTGCATGTTTTATTTTCTTAGAAATAAAACATTTATTAAAAAAAAAAGAACAAGAGAAAAGGTGAGCTGCCACATGCTGTCCCTCTCTATTCAGAGTAGGCGTGGGTTTGCAGTGAAGCCAGTGGAGATTAAGTTTCTCAACTCTCATCTGCCAAAGCCTGGAGGGGCCCCGCAATGTTTGCTTGCCGTCAATTTTAATAAAATTTGCAAAATTAAGGTATTTGAACTCAAGTGGATTAAGACCATTTTCTTTTTCCACTCTCATCCCCCCCTTTGTCACATTTCCCCCCATAGGACATTGCTTGAGGGGTCTCAGGCATTGTTGGGGTCCAGATAAGGGGAAACTGAGTTGGAGTCACCTCTGGCCTCTGCTCACTGGGATCCATTTATGTAGCTCTCAGCCACTTCTGTGTGTGCTGTTGTTTTTACTGGCTGTCCTACCGTGGAGGTGGCCTCCAGTAATACCTTGTCCTCTGGTCTGACTCACCAGGTGTTCTGACTCAAGATTCAGGGGCAGAGGTAGCCTCACAATTGAACTTGTCCTGGGCTTTCTGGCACAGGAGCTTTGTAAGGGTATCTATATTTATTTTTTATTTTTTAATTTTTTTAAAGATTTTATTTATTTTTTGACAGAGAGACAGCGAGAGAGGGAACAGAAGCAGGGGGAGTGGGAGAGGGAGAGGCAGGCTTCCCGCCAAGCAAGGAGCCTGATGCGGGGCTCGATCCCAGGACCCTGGGATCATGACCTGAGCCAAAGGCAGATGCTTAACGACTGAGCCACTCAGGTGCCCAATTTATCTGTATTTAGTCACTGCATAAGAAAACTTGAAAGCTTGAAATCTTGCAACTCATATGCAAAATAAACTTAATAGAGGTTTCCTCAGATTTCATCGCAATCCTAAAATGTACAGAATATTACTAGTCTCGAGTTGTGAAGCTGAAGGAACTTTTCTAAATTATCAATAAAAATACACTTTTCAGTCAGCATGCTAGATGGAAGACTGAGTTATCTTTCTGTTCCCCATATTGATAATACTGTGAAATAGAGGCAGTCAAATGTATGTAGCTAAAAAGCTTAGGAAAAAAAAAACCTGTTATAGATATACGCCACGCAATTAATTAAAGATAGCATGCTTGTTTTTCAGTGGATTTTGTGAAGTTTGTGGTATTAGCTTTTGAAAACTTGCTCTTTACTGTGATTTCTTTTCTCATGCTAATTAAATATTTTTGTACCCAATTTTGTATAATAATTTTGCATTCTTTTTCTTAAATGGTCTCTCCAGTTTTTATTAAGTTTTCAGTTCCCCCAAACCTGATCTGCCTCTAGTGGAGAACTGGTTGTTTTTCCTGTGTAAAATATTGTAGGGATTAGGAAAATGTGCGTCTGCCTAGCAGGGGCTGACTAGTGCGAATGGCGAGGAAAAAGTCTCTGGGGACCAGGAACGCTTATTGTGGGTCTTAAAGACATAGGCTGAAGACTTTTGTTGTGAGAGTCACATAAAGGAAAATTAGTTCTTTTAAAGTATCCAATTTAGAGGCATTTAGTACATTCACACTGTCTAGTTCCAAAACATTGTCATCACTCCAGAGGAGACCTGTGTCCATTAAGCATGTGCTTCCTGTTCCCCTTCCCCCAACTCCCCCCACCCAGCCCCTAGCAACCATCAATCTACAGTCTGTCTCTCTGGATTTACCTATTCTGGGTATTTCATTTAAATGGAATCACACAATATGTGGTCTTTTTAATTTGGTTTCTTTCGCTTAGCATAATGTTTTCAAGCTTCATCCACATTGTAGTATTATCAATATTCATTCCTTTTTTTTTTTTTTAAAGATTTGAGACAGAGAGAGAGCACACACACACAGGCAGGGGGAGCAACAGAGGGAGAGGGAGAAGCAGGCTCCTTGTTGTGCAGGGAACCTGATGTGGGGCTTGATCCCAGGACCCTGGGATCATCACCTGCGCTGAAGGCAGATGCCTAACCGACTGAGCCACCCAGGTGCCCCAATTACTTCATTCCTTTTATATGATATCTTGGAATATGTATGTGCATGTGCATGCATGTGCATGTATGTATATTTCAGTAGCGCTCACTTGGAAACTATTTTCTAACTCAGCGTAGTTGAAAACATTTATTGAGAGCCTATCATGTACCGGGCACTGAGCTAGGCCCTGTTCTATTTTCTTTATAACTACAGTTTTTGGATGAGCAGGAATGAAACTAGGTGTTCTCCCTCATATCCAGGAGCCTGTGCCAAACCTCGTGAACCCTAACACCGTGAGCTCAGCCTTACATCCCACTCTAGCTCTCTATGGGATTTTTTCCTCCAGGAACTTTTGTTGTCCTTTTACCAGTATTTGTGGGGAGGGTGAGGGGAAGAGGTGGCTAGGGGAGAATGTACAATTTACATCAGGATAACTACCCAGAGTTGAATTGACCTAGGAAAAGAAGGCAATAACATATACATTTCAGGACAGCATTTGGAATTCCCTCTGACTCACTGCCAGGATATCTTCCTGTTGGAGGGGTGGCGAAGGGGCTCACATGGGCAGCCACAGAGCCAGGCACCATGCTGCTGTCCTCTCCTTGTATTAACTTTAATGATCTCTGCAAGTGAGCTTGGGATCTGTTAAGGCAGTGCATGAATACATTAATATATGGTATCATGGACTGAAAGCTTGTGTCCCCTCCAGAACTCCTATGTTGAAGCCCTACTTCCAATATGTCAGGTGGGGCCTTTGGAAGGTAAGTAATTAGGTTTAGAGAAGGTCATGAAGGTAGAGTCCCCACGAGAGGATCAGTATCCTTATAAGAAGAGGAAGAGACACCAGTTTCTCCTCTTGCTCATGTGAGCACACAGCAAGAAGGCAGCCACCTGCAAGCCAGAAAGAGAGCCTTCACCAAGAAGCAAATGTGCCAGCACCTTGATCTTGGATGTCCTAGCCTCCAGAACTGTGAGAAATCAGTGTCATCCAGTCTTTTGTTATGGCACCCCCCGAGCTGACTAAGACATAGGGTAAGCAACACGTAGTGAATTGATACCACTCTCATCTGCTCTTGGATTTTCCATCTGTCTGCCTTTCTGTGCACACCACCCGGGAGGTACCTCTGAGGCTGGTGAGCCAGTGGGAATCAGAATCCAATGTGAACTATGACCTTCCAGGCTCTTCTTGCATCTGCCTATGTCAATTGGTTTTTCCCATGGCAGAGAAATAACCAATCTGCTGACCAGCCAACCCTTGTGTGTTGAGCTGTCTTGGTGAGCTGAGTCCTGTGCTTGGCACTAGCCCGGCTTCGTTTAAGTAATCCTCACAAGTACTCCAGAGAAGAGGGATTATTATCATCTCCATGAAAGACGATGAAATCAACACTCAGGAAAGCGAATGAGTCCCCAAGAGCTCACAATTAGCAAGCAACAGAGCTGGAATTCAAGCCCAAGGCAGCCTCCTTGCAAGTATGATGTTCTTGATTTATAGCCTAGCTAGGGAACACAGCTTGCCCCGGAACTGCCAGGGGTTAAAAGAAAATATTCTTTTGATTTTGGAATCCTCAGGCCCAAAGTTGTTACTGCATTTTGTATGCGAGGGAGTTTTAAATTTTTCTTTTAAATTTGGGAGGCATTTCCTCATACAAGAAACAATAAAATTTGGATTTAAGCATCAATTAATGCACTGAGACAAGGAACCCCAAAGTACAGCTGGAGAGCGGGAAAGCTTGCCAGGCGAGGCATTCATCTTGGAAGTAATCGTGTATTTTATTTGGCTTTGACTTTTTGGAATGAGATCTTTGGAAAAAGGGCTTTTAACTTTTACATCACTTTCAATTCAGTGGTGTGGATTAGGCCTTTGCGTGAGCCGTGGTGGGGACATTTATCTCAATAGAAAATGGAGAGTTGATGAACCATAAATTCTCCCACTCAGCACCCTAGGTTGGGTTTTCCTTTCTCACAGCTCAGATGGGAGCTTCCCCTTCTTGACTATAGTCAATCAGGCTGCAGCCAGCAGGGGCCTGGAGAGGCTCCAGGAGATCTTGAACCAAGCCCAGGAGGGAGCACCAGCTCTTCCTACTGGGAAAATGTTGCGTATTTCCTGCTCTGTCAGGTACTGTCTTTCTGCCCTGCTTGGGCAAGTTATGCGAAGGGAACGTTTACTGAGTCCCCCACCCTCCTGGGTCAGCCTCATATGGCAGATCTATGAAGCTGTGTGGAGCATTCTGGATCCTCTTAAATTGTGCACTCATTCTGGACCCCGTGTTTTCCCCCAAAGGTTTGCGGCCGGCTCTGTGCAAACTGGTATGACTCCCCAGTAGCTCCTTGTTGGAGTTTTCATCTCTCCTGGAATATTTTTTTCCCTCCCTGCCTTTAGGTATCCAGCATCCTTCTGCTTACTCTCCTATTTGCTCTTATACTTATTCTCCCCTTAGCAAATTATACTGTGCCAAAAAATTCTTCATTCAAATTGAAATAGATCAAGTTTAAACCAAGTTTGCCAAAAAAATTCTATAATCTGGACTCTGTCTAACAGCTTTGGTCTTGATATAACAGCCATGCCATACTCTGGAGAGCTTGAATTGAACATTGAGTGAGTCATTCTCTTGACCCTGTCACCTCAGGGCCTTTGCACATGCTCTTCCTTCTGCCTAAAATGATTTTTCAAGCCCTCCATCACTTTTGCCTGGCTATCACTCGATTTAGTGTTCATGGATGTCCCTTCCTCAAAGAAAACTTGTTCTGACCCTCCAAGCCTAGGCTGAGAGCTCATTGCTCTCTGCCGCTCCCACTCAGATTTCCTGTTTTCTTGTAAGTCTCCCTTACTAAACTGGGAGCTCCTCAAGAGGAGGGATTGCAACCCTTGACCTCACAGTCATCCATTAAATGTTTTTGAATAAATGAATAAGAATGATACACAAGTAACCACTATTTTTGTTTCTTTCACAAATCTGCACTTCAACAGGCTGAACTCTAAGGTGGCTTTGAGATCAATAAAGGAAATTTAGATTTTCCTAGTTTGTATTCAACTCCTTGGTGAGGTGGTGGCTTCAGAGATGAGACTCTGGTCTCCAGGACCCAAGGGCACCAGAATGCATTTCACTTCAGAAAGTTCAAGTTTGATGTGACTGACCAAACCAAGAAAATCGATGCAAAAATTTGGGGTGGAGAGTGTGGGTAGTAAAGATGTTTCGAAGGGTATGCAGAATGCATATAGGACTCTTTCTACTGCATTTGCTGCCACGGAGGTGGGCGCAGACCCAGCACCCCTGCAACAGTGGCCGCAGGGCAACCCAGCTTATTCATTACTGTCTGTCAGAGGATGTGCAGCTCTGCCAGTGACGGCCTTTTCTGTCTCCCATGTCTTACAGGGTGTTTGCTCGGGAGAAGCTGTGTCACATGGGACATCCTAGCTGCAAGGGGGTTTGGGAAATTAAGCCTTTAGCTGTATAGCTGGGTACATGGGAGGGTGCCATACATGGGGGCTGGAGGACCGAGTGGTCAGTTAGTAATATCTGTCCTAATATGATGTGAAAAATCCAACTGAGGATGTGAAATTTAGTATAATTGTCTTTAAGCTAGCCCCAACTTCCTATTTATAAAATAGTAGTTATTATTCAGTGTGATCCTATATTAATTAGAAAATGTGTGTATATATGTGTTCGCATAAACATTGACAAAAGTGTACTTGTTTAAACATCTCAGGTTAGATCATGAAGGCTGGCCTGTGTTTGAGTATTGATGAAACCAATGACCAGACTTGGCTGGGTTCCTTTTACTTCATTCTACTGCCTGGATTGCAGGCTGGTGGTCCAAAGCACATGATTGAGATCCAGGACACGTGATGGTGTAAGGAGATGTGTCTCCTAGGGAACTCTTTAGTTCCTCAAACAGAGCAAGGGCCTTGGTCTGGTCAGAGGATTCCAGAACCACTTTACATCATCTTTTAAAGGCAGGGAGGACTGGGGACAGGCTAGCCCACTTTACCTAGACCTAATGTTTCAGGTTCTGAATTTCTTGCTACATCACAGTTATATAACTAAAGGCTGTATACTTTATTTCTTGTTCTTGCTATGCTCTTGGGCCTCCCTGAGTTTTGAGTACAATAGTCCTACCATGACGTCCTGCTATAAACACTGATGTTCTCAAGTGGAATATGAAGGGAGGAGGGAGAGACCATTATTGTCCAGTTAGAAATTACAGATGAACTTTTCAAACTACCTAGGATAATATTCATATAATCATAAAACTTCCATCTTTAGCTTTCCCAAATGATACAGTTTTAAATAGTTAATGGTAGAGAATTTCAACAAAATAACCTACTGGGCTATTTTTTTGCCAGGCTCCCTGCCCAGTGAGGAGCCTGCTTTTTGAGAGAGACAGAGTGAGCAATCATGAGCAGGAGGGGCAGAGGGAAAAGAAGAGAGAATCTCAAACAGATTCCATACTGAGCACGGAGCCCGACAGAGGGCTCGATCCCAGGACCCTGAGATCATGACCTGAGCTGAAACCAAGAATGGGACGCTTAGCTGATGTGGCCTCCCAGGTGCTCCTACTGGACTATTAACAGTTTTAGAGCAAATGGGTGAATCTCAGATACCAGAATCATTAGGTTTGGATGAGATAGGAGGTAGAGGAGAAAATTCAAGGTCATTGGCTATATGAAATATTAAATTCACATTCACTGAAATGATGAGTGATAAGAGGAGCTGATCTGAGAAGGGAAGAACATTCAAGAGGCAGCTCAATGTGACTACTCCTCTTTTAAGACCATTTGGTGTGCTGGCCAAGACCTTGAGTTCTGGGCTGGGCCAGCAGGCTTCAAGTCTTGTTCATCACTCATTAGTCTTAAGGCCTTGGAAAATTTACTTAACCTCAATGTGCCTTATCTTTAGGGTTATAATAATAGTGTTTTCTTCAAAGGGTCATGATGAGGACTAGATGAGGTAAATTGTGTAAAAGTGCTTTGTCCAAAATCTGGTACACATAAATATTCCATATATACTAGGTGTAATTGTTAACTGTAATAAGGCCTTTGGCATGGGAAGAAATTTTGTGCCAGGGTCAGGGGCATGGTACAGATGTCTGGTCCTTGGAGAAAATAGATGCCTAGCACTTAAAAGACCAAGTTGAAGAAACACACAAAAAATCCACAATTGGTTGCAATGGCTGAAGAAGATACTCCAAGGACCATGGTTTTTTTGGAGGAACTTAATGAATCATACAGTCATTTTTTTCTAAATGGATTTGAGGCATAAAATAGAGGGCCTTTGTACTATATGTTTGATAAAACTGAAATCTGACATTAAGACAAAAGAAAAGAGGAAGGATGTAAGTTACAAAGTGAAATAACTGTGATTGAATTTCAACGTTATATTGGACAATGTCTCAAGGCAAATGGAATGCCTTACCTATTTTCAGTTGAGTTTTTATGAATTGAGGGTATAGTGGAAGGGGGTGAAGAAGGCAAGTAGGACAGAAGACTGTTCTGCCATGGCTAAGGAAGCAGGAAAAGCTTGTAAGATAAGGAGGGGTGGTTAGTAGAAGAGGTACAGGCCAGATTAGTAAATTGAGTGATGCTAATGTGAAAAGTGATTTTAAATTTAATGATTTTAGCTGAATGTTTTCTAAGACTGTGTGACAGTAGTGATGAAGTCTTATCCTGTCCTTGCCCTAATTGCCTTCCTCACCACAAATGTTCATCTTCCTTATCATGGTCTGACCTATCCATCCAAAAAATCCATCCATCCATCCATCCATCCATCCATCCATCCATCCATCCATCCATCTATCCTGTGTTTAGTCTCCAAGTAAAATAGAGAATGCACAGAAGGATGGTGCAGCATATGTGCCAAAACCAGCATATGGTTCCTTGCAGGGCCATTGGGAGTCACCCTTTTGATGTCAGATGAACTCTGCTTTGGGAAACTTGTTTTCCACTCGAATAAGCAACTCTTCCTGCCTTTCATCAGCTCCTTCCTATAATAGGTGTGATTAACAAAAGTGTGATGACTGATGGAATAAATACATTTGATTGAACAATGAACACTTACATGATTAATCCCCTTCCAAGGCCTTTTCCCCAGACCCCATACAATGGCCCCATCTCACCACTGCTTGCTAAAACACATCTGAAACTCATCTTTTGAAGTCACCTTCAAACAGTGTGTTGGTTGGATCTGATGATTTCCGGGGTGTCAGAGGTCTTTTCCTTTCATGGTCTGTTTTAATTTGAGGATCAGCTAGGTGTCATGAGGGGACAACTTAGGTGAAACCAAGAATTTCAGTGTGACATGAACATTTTTACTTGCCAGAAATTGGAAGATGGTGAATGGTCTTAACGATTTTAATGACTGATTAATTTTATGCTGTTTGAAATTGTTGCTAACATGAATAAAGCTATTGGTGGACTGGAGTAAATCAGTAAAGAGGTGACATATTATTGATGAAATTTTCCTGGAATAAATTCCATCCACTGAGGTTCTCTCCTTACCCTGATCATTAATCTTTTCTAACTTCTAGAAGCCACCTGCAGTCCTTGGCTTGTGACGCCTTCCTCCATCTTCAAAGTAAGCCATCAGTGTCTCACCAAAATCTTTCTCTGACTGTCTTGTTTCCTTTATTCACTTATGAAGGCCCTTGTGATTACACTGGGCCCACCTGGATAATCTAGTATACGCCGTCTCTCAAGATTCTTAATTTAATCACATCTGCAAATTCCCTTTTGTCATGTAAGGTAAGAGATTTAGAGGTTCAGGGATTAGGACATGGACATCTTAGGGGTGGGAGTTGCATTATTTTTTTTATCACTCCAACCTTGGATTTTCTGTCCGTTCCTGGTTTCTTATTACTTAATAAGCCACAGCAATAATAACCTAAGAGCCATTGACTGTGGGAGAGACCATGAAATGCTGGGGAAATTTGGCTTTTGTGTCCAGGTCTATTAGGCCTTTGCTCTTAGCCTTTGGCTCAGACCTTTGATTTTATCTATTTTCAGTTAATCTTTCTTTCCTTTTGGGGAATCTCCATTTTTAAAGGCACTAAGAAAATTAACAAATTTTCTGGCACTGGAAGCAAGACAGAGGATGACAAAGATTTGACAGATAGAGCAACTGAGATTTCAAAAGACTCAACAACTTGTCCAAACTTGGGAGTGGTTGAACTGAGCTTGAATCCTTATTGGCTCTAAAGCTTCTTCTCTTTTTCTTTTTCCTAACCTGAGAGTTCACTTTTAAGGAAGAAAATAAGAATTACTACATAAGCGGAGACTAAAGATCTAATCTGATATCAGTAATAACAGTAGAAAACTTTGAAAAATAATTTTCCACTTATAAATCAAACAGATTTAACTGCAAAATTAAGCAGGAAACAAACCCATCAATATTAAACATACTTGAAATTTCTGGAGAAAGACAAAAGGTAATATTTCTCTTCTATATCAGTGTCATTCAAATTTCAATTCCTCTTTTGATGAACATAAACATATGCACATCACAACTCTGACACAATCCCTCTATTTGAGAGTCATGGCATCTTCTGTACATTTCCAGCCATCGAGAGGCTGTTGTCAACTTTTATGGTTTATATTCTGTACTTTGTATTATGGAAACACACCTTTTTTTTCCAACTGTAAAATTCCACTATAATTATATTTGTTTTTTCAAACTACTTAATAGAGAATCCCTGCCCTCCCAGGGCTGAGGTGTGTGTTTCTGCATGATTCAACCATGGTACAGTATGGAGGTTCTGTGCTTGGCTTGAGTGTAGATATTTTGAGGGTTGACATCGTTTGCTCTCAGGAAAATACAATTTACTGCTTCTGGAGTAAAAACAAAATTAATAAATGATACAGCACGCAAACCCATCTTGGCCTTACACTGCTTAGCAGTGTTTTAGTGAGTTACATTTGAATGAATGAGAAACATATGGATGAAATGTCCCTTGTGGCTACTCCTGGACTCAGAGATGGAAGGGGGAATGTGCTTAACAAAATGCACCATATTTTTCTGACGCTGTGTTTGAGAACATATTTGGACCTATTCTCTGGGGCCAGTGGGAGACTGGTCTTTCTCTTCTGTCCCTAAAAGTGCATACTGGCAAGGCTGGTGGAAGCTCCCCTGTGTCTGAGTCTTTGGCTAGGGTTTGGGGGTAGGGTGGGATGGCTAGGGGTTAGAATCAGATGGTGGTGGGATTCTTGAGGCATGATAGTAGTGACTATTGAGTTGGAATTGGGCTTTATTTCTTCCTTTTAAGATGGAATTGTGCTCAAGCAACTGTTCTGGGAAAGTAGATTCCCAATAAGCCAGTGGGACAGAGGGACATCCTCAGAATCAGAAGAAAATGAGGGAGACTCTCTAAGCAAAAGTTCTCCTTAGGTGGAATGGTTGACCAGTTGATTCTGCCAAAGATGGGGAATCTGGTTGGCAGGCCCTTGACATCATTTCAATGCTTTAGTGATGGAGGATAGCCCCATGACTCTCTTTGCTTCAGCTGAGGTTGATATTAAGGCTTTCATGCAGTTCTCTCTCCTCCACACCTTGCTGCAAGCTAATCAAGGCAAGTGCTGTTACCTGACTCCAAAATAAAGAAATTGCAGCTCAGAGGAGAAAAACGATCCACCTAGCATTGCCTAACCAGTCACTTTCAGAGGTAGGTCCCCATACAATTTCATCTGAGCTCCCGTTTCCACGATTTTTGCTTTGCCCCAGGCAAACAGTCACACTGGTGGCCCCACTTAGCACTTAAGATGCTATGACTAAACCAACAGGAAGAATCCCTGTTTTCATCTCTGCCTTCCCCCCCCCGCGACAGTCACTCTGATCTGTTTCTTTTTTTGCATGCTGAGTCACCTAATAATACCAGTCTCAGTGAATAGGTCAGTGTTTATAATCCACTTTATTCCAGCAGGAAGGATTTCAGGGTGAAAATCCCATGCAAATAGGTGAATTACAGGTACCTGGCTCAGACCTAGATTTCTCTTGGAAGGACGGTGGCCTTCATCTGACATCTCTCCTTGTTTCCTACCTGTTTTTCTCCAGCTGGTCATGCTCACCTTCATGGACTCTGAGATATCCTTTGTGTGGTGTGAGGATGTTACTCTTCAGTTTCGGGTTAGAAGAACCCCTTGAAACCCCACCGCTGGTTACTTGCTTCTCCTTCTGAGCTTCTGGCCAGAACCTGCCGATCCTGTCCCCTGAATTTATGCATCCCAGTTGGGCCTAGGCCTCTTGTCTCTTTTAGTTTTGTGACATTTAGTCTACTCTCTTGTTTGCTTTCTGTGACTCTAGCTTTCGCTTTTGTTCTGGCTTCTCTAGGACCTGTTAACGAACCTCTGTGCTCTCCTTTCTCAGGTGGTATCACACCTGGCCCTCCCTTAGTCCTAGTCTCCTCTGCAGGTAAATGGGCTTGGGCTTTTATATTTCTTCATCTGTAAGTGGGCCAGGCATACAGCATGGTGGGAAAAAAGTATGCCAACATTTAAAGTATCTGTCACTTAGTCATCATTTGAATGATAAATGGATTTTCCCCCCCTTTTGCCATGAAAGAAAGCTGAAGAAATTGAGTGGCACCGGATATGGTAGATCAGTGGTTCTCAACCAGGGGCAATTCCCCCGACACAAGAGACATTTAATTGGCAATGTCTAGGGACATTTTTGGTTGTCACAATGGGTGGGAAGGTGCTCCTGGCATCCAGTGGGTGGAAGTCAGGGATGCTGCTAATTATCCAGGGATGCACAGGACAGTCCTTCACAACATAGAAGCATCTAGCCTAGTAGTGCTGAGGTTGAGAATCATTACCACAGATGCTTAACTGTACACTTTGAGCTCAAAGACATGTATGAGTATTGCTTTGACCTTTGTAATATTGATGTCAATACATATCAATGAATATCCATAATAAAATCAATATTAACATCAATATAATACAAAAACTTTAATGAGCAACCTGCTATGTACCAGGCAAATATATTAATGGGTTTAATGATTTTTATTTATTTATTTGTCAGAGACAGTGCACAAGCAGGGGGAGCAGTGGGCAGAGGGAGAGGCAGGCTCCCCGCTGAGCAGGGAGTTTGACACAGGGCTCGATCCCAGGACCCTGGGATCATGACCTGAGCTAAAGGCAGATGCTTAACCGACTGAGTCACCCAGGCACTCCTATATTAATGGGTTTAATCATCACAATATCCCTTTTGAATATAATTACTTTCATCATCCTTTTTTAGGTATGATGAGATCAAGGCTCAGAGAGGTTGAGTCCCAAGTCATGTTTACTAGAATATGTGCCCCTAATGCATGTATCACCTTAGTTCTTGATGGCTGTAGATAAAATGACCAGCAGGAGGCAGTCTAGGACTTCTGAGGAGCCTGGTAAAGTTCCCCCTTCAGTGTGATGTGGAGAATTGGGGATAATCAAATCTGCCCCTCACTCCTTGTTGAATTCTGGCCTCTTCTACTGGATTTCCCCCCTCCTAAGGGCTGGTAGGGACTCTCCGGTTGCGGGGGACGAGTTGGAGATCCCCAGTTTGCTGTAATAAGTCCATCTAGAGGGTGTTTCTACTGACAGCTACTGTCAGGGGGCAGGAAAGTGGAGGAAGGGTAGAAACAACCTGAGATAAGAAAAAAGCCTGTTATCAAAAAAAGAGTGTCTCCTTCCTTTTTTCTCTGGGGAAGGAGCTGGTTCTTTGAGGCTGTCCCACAGTAGTGCACATCCTGCTACAAGCAGAGGACGGTGGCATCTCGGCTGCTTAATAAAAAGGAGATGGGGAGGGGGTGCACAGAGAGGTCGCAAGGTCTTCGAATGCTTTCCTTCCCAGAAGTCGTTGAGTCTCTAACGAGCCATTCAGGAGGAGGAAAATCTGCTCGAATGTATTTTTGCATGGGAGGACTTCCTGTGGCAGAAAGGCTCACATGGATCAGCAGCCTCTGTTCATTGTGCACAGGCCTCTGGCCATCTGGACCACCCAGGGGCCAGTGTTTTCCTAGGGAGGGCAGGATGAAGGCGAGGGGATTGACACCGCAGCCCCAAGGTAATTACCAGATGGCAAAACGCTTGTTTGCGCTGGATGATTCAGAACAACCAGTCACCCCAGGAAAACTAATCTGATTTCATCTTCAGCATCAAGCTTTTCCCCTTCCAAGATGTGCTCTTCTCTTTTCCTTGACAAGCAGCAGCGAAGGATCCTCTTAAGAGCTGCAAGACAATTGTCTGAATCGGAGGCGCTGCGGGGTTGGGGTCATCATCCACCCTCTCCTCTGGGGTGGTCGGGCTGTCTGGGGTCTGATGTGCGTGCACACAGCGGGGCCAGCACCTGGCTTCAGCACTCACCAGCTGTGAGACTGTGGGCAAGTTACCTGACTGCTCAGAACCTTCCGAAACGGGGATGATAATTCCAACCTTACAGAGTTCAAGGAAATATCTCCTGTGAAAAGTGTGTCCCCGTGTCCACCCTCAATAGACCTTAACTCCTTTTCCATTATGGAGCTCCCTGGCCTTATTAACAGTCATCCAACACTTCCCTGATGTGAAACCTTGAACATCAGGGTATTCAAACTCAGCTGATGCGAGAAATTACGGAATCCGTTTATTAGTACATCAGAAGAGGTGTGCGCAGGCGTGCGCGTGTGTGCAGCGAGTGCTGTTCTTTCTGCGCTCCGGTGACCTCTGGCTCCTTCTCTGCCTCGAAGTCCGCTGCCCTTTTGCCTACACCACTCCGCTGCCAGCCCAAATTCGATTAAATGAGGGCAATGGATAGGACGATACCCCGCACAGCACCTTGCTTCGAGGAGTGGCTGAAGAGTTTTCTTTTACATTTTTAATTTTTAATATTCTTGCCTTAAAGCTTCTGTTTTCCTCAGCTTTGGAATCCCTGCCCTTTCTGCTACTCTTTGTAAAAAAAAAAAAAAAAAAAAGAGAAAATAGGGCAGGGACCTAGGTATTAGGGAGATTTTATTGCAAATTGCAGATGGACACTCTGGTTCATTCTCCTCCCCTGTGCCACAGTCCCCCCTCCAAAACCCTCCCCCCCACAACCCTCCCCGCCACCCTTCCACAACCCTCCCCCCCTCCACAACGCCCCCCCAACCCGGTCCACATGCACTTTCCCAGCCGCCAAGTCCACTACCAGCAGAGGGCACCAAAGCACAAGGCACCGGTGTCTCCTGGCGTCTCCCAGACCCAGCGCTTTCCGGGTTAGTTCAGTCTGCAGCATCCAGCTGGGGCCTGGAGCCAGCTGATTTGGGTCTAACCCTGTTATTCAGCCACTAATTCCCTTTTTTCTGTTACTTCATCTGACGGATAAATCACTTAGGCGGCAGAATGGCAGAAGGCACCTAAGTTTTCGAGCAATGTCTTGAATCCCATTCCTGATCTGTCAAGGAGGTAAGGATGCTAGCGACCCTTTGTGGAGTGCTTGTTATATGCCCCACGCTGTTTTAAGGTCTTCCTGCAGGAGGAGGTAGTGCCTGAGATGAGTCCCAAAGAATGAGTGGGAGTGAACTGATTTCAGCCAATTATTCTTGAAAATGAGATAGAAATAAGTTTAGGAGTCTTGCCTGGAGTCTATGAAACCCTTTACCTATATTTAAAAAATAGGACTTAACACTATTAGAGAAAGAAAGCTCCTATGGTTTTACCCCTGTGACTTAAACCTATATTATTACGAGTTTTTGTGTACTATTGTTGGTTGCCTGCAACCTCATACAGATTTCCACATAATTGCAAACACAAGGCTGACTGTGTTTTACATCTTTTAAATGTAATATTTCAACATGTTAAATGAAGCATAGTGAGTAAAGTCATGGGCTCTCAGTCTGCTCTGAGTGTCTTGACTCTGCCCCTTATAAACCCAGGGAACTTGGCTGCATTATATAACTGCTCTGTGCCTCAGTTTCCTCACCCCCAAAATAGAGCTAATAATAGCAGTTGTCTTCTAGAGTTGTTGTAAAACTTAAATAACTTGATAACGTGTAGAACGTTGGCTCTTGGCCAGGGGTGATTTTGCCTCCAAGGGGACATCTTTGTGATGTCTGGAGACATTTTTGGTTGTCACAACCAGGGGGCAGAGGTGCTGTAGGCACCTGGTGGGTAGAGGCCAGGAATTCTGCACATTTTCTACAATGCACAGGACTTTCCCCCACAGCAAAGAATTCTCTGGCCCAAAATATCAGTAGTGCCAACTTTGAGAAATCCTGCTGTAGATTGGAAAGCTGTGTCTGGCGCATGAGAGGTTCTTACTAGATTTCAGTTATTATTACTTCCTAAACCTTCCACAGTCTGTCACCTGACATTCAAGAATGCGAGTGATTACAGCCAACGTTTCTATATTTCTTTCCTGTTTCTCCATGATACAAACCACAAACTAGCCAGCTGGGCCTACTCATGGTGCTTTGACTATGTCATGCCCATCCCTAAGCGTGGGTCTCACTCCTTCCTTCAACCTGGACTTCCTCTCTCCTCAACCATGGCAATGACTCCACCCCCTTCCAGATCTCTCTTCTCTGTGAAAGCCCCATGGGGATTTCTTGTGCCTGGGGCCCAACCACTCCAATGTGGTTACATACATGTGGTTCAGCATGCAGGTTTTGATCCCCCCTGTGAAGTCCTGGGCCACTCCGGAAGTTTACCCTGGCTAAGGAGCTCGGTGTGCACAATGTTTAACAAGGTACGGGCCTCTCTGGGAGGGGGTGTACACTGTGGCTTGCTTCATCTGGTGTGCTGTGTAGGTGCTCATTAAGCACCTGATGGGGGCTATGAAGGGTCATGAAATGAGTTTTGGAGCCTGGCCCACTAGGGAGAGGTTAAATCTAGACTTTGATGTCATTAGCCGTGTGACCCTGTTCAAATGACTGATCAAATAACATTCATTTATAATGAGTGTGAAAAGAGGCGTTTCAAGGTGGGGGGAATGGGTTGGATATTTAGTCATGGCTTAAAAGTGTTGTTTTTTTCTACCCTTATGGGCTGGTTTGTTTTACAAGTGCCTATCTACCCACTTGTCTAAGGGCACTCCTTCAGCCCCCACCCCCTTGAGAGCCACTCTCTGGGGTCCAGCCTTGTTCTAGTAAACATTCACCCTCTGACTCAGACTGCTGCTCAGTCTTTCTGTTTAGGTTGTTCATCTGTGGTGTTGAGCCAGGGCTACGGCTCTTAAGTAGGATTCCAGGAAAAGCAAAGCCCTCGATGGAGCTGTACTTGGCTGAGGCTGTGTGTTCCCTGCCCTCTCTCTTCCATGTATCCAAAGTACATTCTGATTCTGAGGAGATTCCTTCTGGGTTGTTTCCACACAGTTGGGGGTTGAAAGAGCATCCCCGATTGGGGAGATTCTTAACGTATAGCACAGAGGACACGTGTTTTGACTTACAGCATGTATTGTCTGCTTTGCTGAGTCAAAAACCGTGCAAATGTTTTTGGTTAAGCTGTTCATTAGGCTCTGCATTTGCAGGGCATAGAGCTCCATGAAAGAGGACAGAAAGGCACAATGTGCTGACAAGCCGAAGGTGACAATGCTTTTATATCTGATCGTGGCATTGATGTTTATTAGGTGGCTCCAGGCAAGTCACTTACCCTTTCGGGGCCTCTCAGAGGCAATTTAGTATAGAAGTTAGAATTAGGCCGGCCTGTATCTGCTGTGTGACCCTGGGCAAGTTACTTAATCTCTCTGAACTTCAGTTGCCTCCTTTGTAAAATGGAGATAGCAACAACATGAAGGACAACAGAATTGTTGTAGGGATGAACTGAGATAAAGCTCAAAGAACTCTTAGCACAGCACAGTAGACACTGTGGGGGTCCCACCCACTCCCCTAGCCTACCCTGGAGGTTGCTGGCACACTGACAGCTTCCTTTGTGTTTCCTCCTGAGGATAGTCTGTGGTCTTGGGAAGGTGCGTCGTTCATATGTGTGGCAGGCTGGAAGCCTAGAGTGCCAAGGATTTATTTGCCCCAGGAGCAATCGCCGTGAGCAGGATTTGGTGGATAAGTACCTTAGCCTCCTCACCCTCGGTGGGACAATCCTAAAATACACTCCACAGTTTCTCGAGGGTCCCCACTAAGATTGGGTCCCAGTTGTCCACACTGCTTATTTGCTAATGTGCTCTTATATTGGTTTGCCTCTCTTCCCTGTCTCGTGCTCCCAGTCCCTCTCAATGTTCCCTGAGATCACATCTCGAAGGAAGAATGCGTCCAGATTATTGTCTCAGGCTTTGCTTTTGGGGAAACCGTAGGCCAGGGATGCCTATGCTACATGCCAGCTGTTGGCATTAAAATGTGGAAGCACCTTGAAAACGATAATATACCCTCCACATGTAAATATTGATTCCATTTCTGTGGAGCTAATATCCTGCTGTTACTATATGGTCAGTGACACAAAGAAATTGCTATGTGACCTGCAGTAGGCTCATTGCAGCAGGTGGGACAGTTGTAGTGTGCGTCCCTTTTTGAGGCCTAAATTGGCTTTTGGCTGGTTATGGCCGAGCTTCAAGAGTACTTGGCATACGTGATTACTTTGAATATTTTGATTAAAAAAATCCTCCTATGGTAGTATATATAGTATTTTTTATATGGAGGGTAAAATAGCTGACAAGTGGTTTTAAGAGTTCAGGAAAAATGAGTGGGAATAAGGGTTATACATGTGGAACATGGCTGATTGCAGATGTCCACAAATTCTTCTCCCATTGAGAGGTAGGGTCTAGTTCTCCTCCCCTTGGGTTTATGTTGGCCTTTCTGACTTATAACCAACAGAATGAGCAGAAGTGATGCTGTGTGGCTTCAGAGGCTAGGTGAGGAGGCATGAAGCTTCCAAATGGGTCTACTGGAACACCCACTCTTGGACACCACCAGTTGTTATGCTGAGAGAACCTCAAGCCACATGGAGAGGCTACGTGGGGTTGCTCTGGCTGACAGTCTTGAGTGAGTTCTCAGCGTACTGCCAGTACCAAGTGCTAACCAGGTGAGTGAGATGTTTTGGGCATCAGCCTCCAGACAATGTATCCCCAGTCACATTCTAGCTGTGAAGTAGGTGAGACCATCAGCAGGAACCCCCAAGGGAGGGCCTCTCTCAGAATTCTAGATTCACAAAATCACGAACATGGTAAAATGGTTTCTTTTAGCCTCTAAGTGTTGGGTTAATTTGTCATGCAATGGTAGATAACCAGATGGGGAAGAATGGATGAGAGAGAAAGAGAGAGAGAGAGAGAGTGTGTGTGTGAGAGAGAGAGAAAGAGAGAGAGAAATTTAAATAATATGGACAATTCCATTTTTCATTCTGTCCATGAACACATGACATGGAGTAAGAGTAACACGAGTGATGTCAATCTTCTAATTAGTGAGTTGATTTTCCATCCTGCCATACTGGGTATGATTTTGTCATTTAGAGTTGTATATTTTCCCACATTATGATCCCTGTAAGCAAGCTGGCTCTTTCATCTGGTGTTCAAACAAGGAAACAATAAAATGTATTCTTTTTTTTTTTTCTTTAAAGATTTTATTTATTTATTTGAGAGAGAGAATGAGAGACAGAGAGCACTAGAGGGAAGAGGGTCAGAGGGAGAAGCAGACGCCCCGCCGAGCAGGGAGCCCGATGCGGGACTCGATCCCGGGACTCCAGGATCATGACCTGAGCCGAAGGCAGTCGCTTAACCGACTGAGCCACCCAGGCGCCCCTAAAATGTATTCTTAAATTAAAGGAAATACGGTGGTGTCAGTTTTCTTGGGAAATGGTATGCTAATTTGGAGGACATAATGTCCTCCAAAGGGAATTCCAGTATGAAATTTTAGCCTCATGATCTGAGTTCAAAGCACTCTTCGGCTTAGATATGACTTGCCTGGGTTATGGTTCTTTGTATGACAGTAACAAAATGGTGTCTTCACAGAGGAGATGTTTGATAAGTATTGGTTGACAAAATGACTTTTGGATTCTAGGAAGAGCCCATTAAGTATATCCATAGTGACAGTGTTGGCGCGTTGCCAGTATTCCCACTGTTGTTAATTGCAGTAGGGAAGTTGAGGTTTTCTCCATTCTAATGACTTTCACTTGAAATACGATTTTTCTGTACTAGAGAAAACTTTGATCACTGCAGGAATATCTGCTGAAGATATGGAAGTAGTATGGAAGGGTAGGATTGTGTAGAATTCAACTAAGATGCTTATTTGAATCTTCTAAGTAAGGCTATTGGATGCAGGCATCATCTTGACTGTCATAGAGCTAACAGTTTAGTTAGGAAGGCAGACAGTGAACAAGTATTTACAAATGTGATGAGTCTCATCCGAAGTGGTGCTACGGGAGCATAGGAGCAGGAGATTTGACTTTACCTGGGTGGTAAGGCAAAGCTGCTCCCAGGAAATAACTCTGAAAGATGAGAAGATATTGGCCAGATGAAGGGAGACAGAGGACTGCATTTCAGGCAGGGAACAGTATGTGTGCAATCTACATCAAGGGATGGCAAACCTTTTCTGCAAAAAGCCAGAACATAAGTATTTTAGGCTTTGTGGACCATATGGTCTCTGTTGTACCTACTCTGCCACTGAAGCATGAAAATAGCCATAGAAAACTTGTTTTAAAAAAAGGTGTATATGTGTGTCTATGTTCCAATAAAACTTTATTTACAAAAATAAGTGGTAGGCCAAATTTGGCCCAAGGGCCATAGTTAACCAATCCCTGTATGAGCCTATGTTTTACAGATGAGATAATAGCACAAAACTGGTAAGCAGCAGACCTGAAATTCAAATCTAGTTCATCAGGACTCCAAAACCTATGTTCCCTGAAACACAGTATGTGCCTCCTTTCTAAAATCTTTTTAAAGGTTCCAGAGCAACAGAGCGATGTAACTGTTGATCATAAAAATGCCTGACACATGGTGCTACCGTGCTGACCACTGTAGCTTGACAGGGATGGCTAAATGGTCAGGGTTAAGCACTCTTCAGATTCTATACAGATTATTAGATGTGTATTTATCTTGATATACATATTATTTTCATTCACTGGTAGTGACTAATTTTAGCTCTGTTGTGGTTTGCTGTCCTACCAATAAATCACACAATCCAGCCATTATCTCAAGTCTTCTGAGAATCAAGTGTTTCTTCTGGCATGGCTCTTTATCTGATGTTAGTACTATTGTGAAACCTCTCTCAGAAGTCATGGTATTTATAGACATCTTGTTTCTTTGGCAGATGTCTGGGAAAGATCAGAATGTGTAGGGCTGGCATTGTTGGAGTCCTTTGTTCCACGTTAATAGTCTACTTTGATGACATTCTTTAAGGAGTTGTAGGCATTTTATCTCATGTGGTCAAGGTTACTTTGTTTATAGCATTCTAAAACTGATTTTCATTCATGTTTAGATAGTTATCTATAGGAGCACCCAGATCTTTGGATAGTAAGCTATAAATGTTTCAACTTTTGGTTAGGAGTTGTCAGTGCTATGGGAGGGCTTCCTGCTTCAGCTGGAGGGTGGACCAAGTAACCACTATTGTCCCTTCAGCTTCACACCCTGGGGTCAGAGAGGTGATGCAGTTAGTTTGGGAGTGACCTAGACTTCTTCTCTGTCTCTCTGAGTTCTTTCATTCATTCAACAAATATTTGTTGAGGGGCACCCGGGTGGCTTGGTCAGTTGAGTGTTTGCATTCAGTTCAGGTCATGATCTTAGGGTCCTGGGATTGAGCCCCACATCGGGCTCGCTGCTCAGCGGGGTCTGCACCTCCCTCTGTCCCTCCTGCTGCTCCTGTTCTCTCTTTCTTTCTCTCTCTCTCAAATAAACAAATAACCTTTAACAAACAGAAACAAATATCTGTTGAAACCATGTGTGTCTGGCAGTGTGCAAGGTTATTGAGCAAGAAGACAGGTCCTTATCCTTATGGGGCTTACCGTCTAGTGGGGAGGGGAGTGATGTCAAATAGTCATGTCAATGAATGAATATTTATAAACTGATATGAGTCCTTTGGAATAAAAGAAATGCAGTACTGAAAATCAGTCTGTTTCAGACTGGGTAGTCAGGGAAGTTTCCCTGGTTGGAGATGCTGAGGCTGGATTTAATGGGTGAAAGAGGTAAAAGGTAGATGAAGGTGGGATATTAGAACAGAAATGTCCAGAAAAAAGGAAGTACATGAGCAGAGACTCCATGAAAAAATTGAAAAGAAGTGGGTAGGGTCAAAACATGTCTCCCTGCTCCCTGAGTGAATTACCACTGGAAAGCCTGCCTCCTTGCTCCTGCTGTTGGATGCGGGGCAAGGATCCAGTCAAACCACATGAGGATTTGTTGGTCTAGTTCGTCCATTCATTACATTGCTCACACTCCCAGATGAGATGCCAATATTCATGAGAAGTTTGTGAAACACTCTCTACCTGGTAAGGGCTTAGAGCCTAGAGCCTTGACTAATGAAAAGTCTCCTAAGAGCCTGGGCTGGGCAAGGGGATGGGCTGCGGGATGCAGTGTGCACAGGCAAATTCAAGGTGGCCTCTGAAGACTGTTCGAATCACTCTTGAGGTTGGAGGGGCTGGGAAGAAAGTGAGGAATATTGACAAGAAAAGAGTTTGAAGGCAAAGGGTGGGAGACCAAGACTGCTAAAATTTGACAAGCCAGAGAAAGTGGCTACATTCATATTTTAGAGGGTGGTTTTAATCCTTGGCGGGGGTTGGAGGAGGTGGGGAAATATTAGAGTCAA
Source organism: Mirounga leonina (assembly GCF_011800145.1). NCBI lineage: Eukaryota > Metazoa > Chordata > Mammalia > Carnivora > Phocidae > Mirounga > Mirounga leonina. The sequence goes on along the minus strand of NW_023270415.1, from coordinate 65,189,772 downwards.
GTATAAAGGCTAGATTTTAATTATAATCAGATTTTTCTTAGAAGAAACAAAGCTTGGGGCGCCTGGGTGGCTCAGTCGGTTGAGCGTCAGACTCTTGGTTTTGGCTCAGGTTGTGATCTCACGGGTCGTGACATCGAGCCCTGCATCGGGCTCCATGCTCAGCGCAGAGTCTGCGTGAGATTCTCTCTCTCCCTCTTCCTCTGCCTACCCTTGCCCCCCTGCTCTCTCTCTAAAGTAAATAAATAAATTTTAAAAAATCTTAAAAGAAGAAAACAGCTTTTTCAATCAATCTCTTTTCAATTCCTCTTGGCTCTATCCACCAAAGCTTATCAGTAATCTAATTCCACCAAGGGTTCTAGCTCCATAATTCAGCTTATCAGACCCCACTAACAGCTGTCATTTGATCCTACCATGGTTTTACCTGTAGCAGCCCCTCCCTTTTCCCTTATATTTCCACATTATCAGACATGTGTGAATTTCTATTTCCTATTCTCTCTTCCTTTCCCATTGTGTTACTGGCTTCGAAACATGGGTTGTGTTTTGCTCTCCTCCTCTTTCTCAGATGGGGACTTTTCAGTCTGATTTCTTTTTTTTAAATTTATTTTTATTTATTAATTTATTTTTAAAAGATTTTATTTATTTATTTGACAGAGAGAGGGAACACAAGCAGGGGGAACGGGAGAGGGAGAAGCAGGCTTCCCACTGAGCAGAGAGCCTGATGTGGGGCTCGATCCCAGGACCCTGGGATCCCAGGACCCTGCCTTTCAGCCGAAGGCAGACACTTAACGACAGAGCCACCCAGGTGCCCCTCAGTCTGATTTCTAAAAAAAAAAAAAAAAAAAAAGCACATGAAAGCATCTTGTGCTGTGGCTGGAACATCATCAGAGCTCAGTGACTATCAGCTTGCATTTTCTGGAGTTAGGTTGACTCGACTCTCATTCCGGGTGTGCTTTACCTGGGAACCTTTCTCCCTCCTCCTATAATGGTCACCCTTGCCCCATGCCCCTCATCCTCCACAAGTGTTCATATTGACTGTGGGCTGTCTGCTGGATTCTCTGCTAGGCTGGTGCCCACTTCAAGAAAGCTGCAGCAACATTAAAGCCAAGACATTTGCAGATGGAAGGAATCTTAGAAATTGTGCTTCTTACCCTTCTTTGTTTAGAGATATGGAAAACGAGGCCTACAGAAAAGAAGGGACTTGGCCAAGTTTGTGCAATCAGACAGTGGCAGAGCCAGGTGAGGACCTCCATCTCTGTGTGGTTCCTAGTCCATGTGTAACTGTCCTGTCCATTAGTTTGGTTGTTTGGTTTCTGCTTCAGTGAATCTGGATGAGTTTACACTTCTCGTTGCTGCCCCTATTGTATAGATGAGCTATGTATCTCCCTTCTCCCCTTCCCTTCCCTACTTCCTTCCCTCCTTCTTCCCTTTTTCTCCTCCTGTCCCCCTCCTTCTCCTCCTGTCCCCCTCCTTTGAACAGCATTTATATTGGACGTGAATCCATAAGACACTGTGCTTGTTCACTATAGGGATGGACAGGGGCGAACAAGATAAAATACCTGTCCTCAAGGAGCTTGAGGTTCCTGGGGCAAAATTGCAGCAGCAACAACATAATAAAAATAACAAAACGAGTAACTGCTAATATTAAGCGCTTTGGGATGTCAGTCACATATTTATTTATTTAAATGTGACCACAATCCTGTGAGGCAGGGACTATTATTTCCCCATTTCACAGATGAGGAATTTGAGACAAAGTAAGATTAAGGATTTTTCCCAAGGTCAAGGACACACAGAAAAGAAGTTGTGACAAAAAGATATGTACATGACAGGGTGGGGGAAGGAAGGGTAGAGAACCCGCGTGTCACTTCCCTGGGCCACCCTGAACGTTGGCAAGTGGACTCTCCAGTCTCTAAGCAGCTGCAACCTCAGGTAAAAAAAGGAGAAGAAGAAGAAGAAAACTGAAGCTCCAGAGAGACTCAGCCGGGCTTGAGGAGAGCCCTCCTCTCTACCAGCCTTATGGAGAGAACTTAAAGCGATTCTTCACATGGAGGGATTTGGAGGTTGTAGCCATTTACAACCTCTGGTGATTATTTAGGGGAATCTGAGTAGGGTTAATTAATCAGCCTAAGGAATTTGCCTCTGTGCCTTGGTGGCAGGTCCATGGGAGGTGTGTGGCGGCTTTCCCAGGTCAGGGGCCCCCAGCCCTGTGACTGGAATCACCCTCCGGGATGTAGAGTCCCTCTTGGAGTCCAGATCTCCTTGGGCAGGACCAATGGCCATCATGTTAACATAGCCTTTGCCATTTCCCAGGATTTCTTTCAGCTTCTGTGACCCCCCTCCCCATCTTCGTGCTACAGTAAAGTTCCCCCAACCCTCTTCTGTGGTTTCCCTTGAGCCCTGCCCAGCCAGGCAATTCTGAGAAGCTTGGTTTGGAAATGGAAGGCATACAGCATCTTTTTCCAATAGAGTAAGGCTGTCTATACATGAGCCAAAAAATGTACGTACATTTCGGGGCTTTATAGGATTAAATATGTTTTGGCAAATATTCTAAATACAAAGAGAGATTGGAATAAAGGCAATCTAACAGTCTTTTAGGTTTCTATCATGTTCCCTTCCTGCAGGATGGGTGATCATTTCAAGATGGGTCATTTTGTTCAGTTCATCTTTAAGGAAACAAAGATCACTATTATTCATAAACAACCAGAATGAGAAACAACCGTCACAATCAAGACACACACACACATGTATTCCCTCTTTCTTCCTTTTCTTTGCTTTCCAGTGATGGCTGTTCCTGTTCTTCATTCATTATATATAAACAGGGTTAACACATTTTGGCATCTGTACCCTGTCTACAACCAAACGTTCTTGTCCAGCCCTTTAATGCTGCTGTGTGGTTTCTGCTGGGCTGCCTTCAAGTGATGAAAACAGAAGGAATCATGGGGGGTGGGACGATTGGGGGTGGTGGGTGGGGGTTGTTTGTTTCTTTGGGTGGTGCCTCTCTTGGGGCAATTTGTCAGAGAGCCAGTCTCTTCAAATCCACGTTGCAAGGTTTAAAGTGATAAATAGCCCTTCCCACCACATGGAATGAGAAAGATGTGATCATTGAGCCCAGTGAAGTGAGTGGCCAGAGGCTCGGGTGGGGCTGTCCATGCCAGGAGGTCATGGCCCTCGGAGTTTTAGTGTGCAGTCACCCTGCCCAGGGATCCCCACTGCCAGACCAGGCAGAGTGCCCGAGACTGGTGGAAATGAAGCCCATAGGGGAAGGGCCCAGGAGGGAGTAAGACTTGGACAATTATCCTTTTTCTTTAAAGCGATAATCATTCTCTCTTCTGTGTGTTATACTTTCCTTTGCTACTAGATTTTCCTGGTCAGCTTTTGAGCACACAGATCTCTCTCCTCTTTGAAAAAGTAAGCCTCCTCCATCCCCCCCTTCCCCTCTGTCATCTGCCTCTCTCCTTTCACCATCAACTTGTTGAAATAATTCTCTTAAGTGGCTTTCGACATTTCCCAGTTGTCCCTCCTTGCACATTTACTCCAGTCTGCCTCTCCTCCTAAACACCCACTAGGGTTGGTGTGTCCAGAGTCATGAGTGCAAGGGTCTTCCTCGGAGTCCTGAGCCTGCAGGCCCCCTCGACCCCAGTCCATGCTGCTGCCTACACACTCCTTTGGGAGTGTTCTTTTCCTCTCTCATCCCTGTGACCAGCCCCCTCTCCTTTTTCACCACCTTTGTGGCAAAGGCCCAGTGTCCTTTGATGGCTCATCTTGCTGACGTATGCCTCAAAGGCTGGTATTTTCCCAGGCTTTGTCTTGGGCCTTCTTCTGTGGTATACTCTTCACCCCAGGAGCACCTACCTCTGATGGCGTTAGTTGGCAGCTCTGTGTTGAAGACTGATATCGTCCCTCACTCATATTTCTCTGCTAAGACTCAGACCTGTATGTCTAACTTTCTTCCAAAACCCTTGGTTGTCTCATAGGAAATTCCAATTCAGAATATCCAGAGTGACATTCCCACCCCAGTTGGTCTCTTTCCACCATCTCTTTAGCAGTGAATGCCATTCCTATTTTTGTTTCCCCAAGCAGAAATCTGAATTGGTCTTTTGACTTTCCCTTCCACACACACTCGCTCATCAAGTCATATTAATTTTGCTTTTTATTATGTCTACACTCTGAACACTTCTGATCTTTACCGCTCCTATTCTAGGTGAGGCCCCTTCTCCTGCATTATGAGACCTCTAATCACACGGAGGCAATGGAGGTCTTTCTCGAATGTAAATCTGACAATGTTACTAATGCCTGTTATAACACGGTCTCTTCTTATCTTTCCTAGCCACTTCTGCCTTCTGCGGTACTACTACCAGGCAGTGCTAAACATCTTTAATCTCCTTACGCAGGTTTCTGACTTCACTTGCAAACCTTTGCACGTGCTGAGCCCAGGAGTATTCTTCCTCCCTCTCCCCTGACTAATTCCTATCCATTCTTTAGTGTTACACTTGGATGATTGTGCTTAAGTGTCCTATCCTCACTAGGTGGGGCCAGGTGCCTCCCTGCTGGTCTTGTTGGGTACATTGCTGCAGCAGATGCCCCCAGTCTGTTCTCATCTCTCTGTCTCCAGGCAGTGTCCTCACACTGGCTCTGTGCTTGGCCATGGGGGACAACAGCAAGTGTCACACCACTAAGAGACTTAAAAAAATGCTTGCACTTTGGAGTTTGCCCTCCCCTGCTCCCTGCACCCCCATGGCATGATAGCCCTTACCAGCTCTTTGCACCATGAGAAAGACACAGCCCAACCACCCCTGTCACCCAAGCTAGCAGCCACTTAACCATCAGACAGGTGAGAGACCATCTGAAGCCATGTTCTTTTTTACCTGGGACACTCTTTTTCTCATGTTTCCTGTAAAGTACTACTCATCTCTCAGGAGGCAGCCTAAATGTCCTTTCCTGGAGAGACCTTGCCTGATGCCGATCTAAATCAGGTCCCCTGGCATATGCTCTCATGGGACCTTTTCCCCTTCTTTCAAAGCACTTACTGTAACTTGTATTCAGTGTATTGAATTGTGTGGTGATTGGTTTAACCAATGGTAAACTCCACAAGGGCATGGAACAGATCTTTATCCCATAGCTCCTTGTAGGCCCTCAGATATTTGAATGAGTGAATGAGTGAATGAATGAATGAACCATTAATGCCCAGGGTGAGAAGTGTTGCAGGAGGAAGCAAGGCCAGTTGGAGACAGTGAGCCACTTTGTATTAACTGCTAGTTTGGTTTCTGCAGTCACCCTGTAGTGTATCTTCTTACTTGTTTGCATGTTTCTTAGTTTTTATAGCTAGAAGTCACACCTAAGATAAGTGGTCACCAATACTAGAGCCTTTATGATTTTCAGGATTCAGGGTCTCCCATCCCAGTTTAATAGCTTGTTTTCTGGAACTTTAGTGGTGCTGGAGTCACAGCATTCAACCCTTTTCCTTCTGCGATGTGGGCAGAAAAGAATGAGGGGGCAAGGGAATCCTCAGGCAGGGGTCGGCATCCTATCTCTAAGAGTGCCCAACTGTGCGACTTTGGGCAAACTCTCAACATTTCGGGACCTTGCTGTGAGGACTAAATGTAATAGAAGTAAAATGTGTAAGATCGCTCAGTCATGCACACATTTGTCCATTATTCTCTCCCTCTTTGCTGTGTTTAGCCTATTCCCTCCTTTTTGGTTTTTCTTGGTAACAACAGGCACATGATAAATATTAGTGCAGTGATTGAATGGGGGCACTGGAGGACTGATAATTTCCTGCTTACCATCTTCTTCCTATTAACAGCAAGTTTAGTATCTAGCACATAACCTGTGGGAACATAGCTTGGTATTTCTTGCTCTTCAGTCTGTTTTCAGCAGGAGTCCAGTCATCCACTTCTGACAGATTTTCTGTAGTCTATACATTTGCTACGTGCCAGACCTATGGCATAAACCTACACAGTCCTGTTTGTGCTGGAGTTGACAAAGCCAAGGACATCACATTCCATCTTTACTGGCGGCAAATCCTTCATTTCCAAATGAGAATCAGAGGATGATCCTTGAAATAAGAATTCTAGTTGGCTAAGTTAAGGAGTCTGAGAAAAAGTCAAATTCGAGACAATTATCTGGCTCTTAGCCCAAGGCTTTTATGTTGGAATATAAATTGGATACTATGTCTTTTGCTTTTTTAAGTTTTCACCTCTCAGCGTCCTGTTTTCCTGAAACAATCACACACTTGTCCAACAACCACTTCAGTGGCCCCTGGATCATGGGGCTGGAACTGTGAGCCAACCTCAGGGGAATGAGGGCACGTCTCTGCAGGCCTGACAGTTCTCTCCCCAGCTGCCTCTTGCCTGTCTTAAACCACTGAGCAGGCAGGGAAGCCTGGGACAGTTAGCAAGCCGGATGATGAACCATGTCAAGCACTTGGGAAACATGTGGAGAGTAACTCTGTCTCTTCTCTGGACCTGGAACTGGGTGAGGAGGAACACCCATAGTCTCCAGAACATCCACAGGTCATGGAGGGTGGGAGCCTTGAGACTTGAGCAGATGGCATGTCCTCTCCTGGTTTTGATGACTTAGCAGTAGACTTCCCACTCACAGAACATTTTGTCTGGAAGATTCTGGTCAGAAACAGATTGTGTGCACAAGAAGATGACTGCTATTTCCATGACCATTTCAACTTTGGTTTTCTTACCACTTATCATACAAGTAATTTCTTGGTCAAAGTCAGTCTTTCTGATTTGAAAGCTCCATGAGTGTGGGGACCATGCCTGTTTTATTCTTAGCTATCTACATGCCTAGCTCTTAGCACAGGGCATGGCAGAGGGGTGGTTGTTGAGTTGACTGATTTATAGAGCACCAGTCTTATCTGTGTACAGCATCACCTTTAATGTGAGGATAATAATGGCATAAAATAAATATATACAAGAAAAGAGAAAAAAGATAAAGAATGATCCAGATTTCCAAACCAGGATTGCAAAAACCACAATTAATTGATTATTTATTTATTCAGTGAATACTGATTAAGCACTGTGCTTGAGAACATTAATGGCTCCATGTTTCACCCTTCTCTGTCACTCCTTCTTTGCCATGTGTCTTTGCATTTCCTCTCACTTAAGAGGCAGAGATTATTTCCTTACCCATTAAATCTGGGCTCAGCGATGTGACCTGTTTTGACCAAAAGTTTTTATGAGACAGAAGTGCATGTGTTCCTGTTCTAAGCCTTGCCCTCAGGAGGGCTTGCAATTTCTGATTTCCCTCTTCTATTCTGTCATTGACATGAGAAGGCCATGCCTTGGTCATACCACTGGTCCTAGAAGAGGATGAGAGATTGTGCAGTGGAACCGCCCCAACCAGCCCAGCCTAGAGTGGGGCCCCCAGCCTGGTTATAGATACGTATACATATTATATGTGAGTGAGCCCAGCTGAGATCAGCTGAATCGAATTCAACCCACACCTCCGCAAGCTTAACAATAAATGAATATTTTTTGAGCAAACTAACTTTATGGTGCTCTGTTATACAGCATTTTTGTAGCAGTAGCTAAATTGATGAAAGCATTTACGATATGCCGAGCACTCTGATAGAGAGGGATAGCTACTTACGTCAGCACAGCATAGTAGGTTGTTCCAGGAAAGCTTTGCCTGGGAAATACAAGACTACAAATAACTTCACTGTTGGCTTCAGGCAATTCCTACAGATCGATTTATGAGACAGTAGCCTGCTCACTTGAGTAAACAGTTTGCTTATTGAACAAGAATTTACTTGTTTTGTGCTAGGTCCACCAATGTTAAAGTATTATTTCATGACCTTTACCCAGTCCTAATCAGTTCCTGTGCCATGAAAGACCTACCTGGAATCAATGGAGCTCTAACCCCAAAGCCCTATAAATACCCCATTTCTGACTTCCCTCTTCTGAGACACTTAAAACTCTCTTGAGGAGGTGTCTCAACTGTAGTAGGTTCTAATGGATTTGGCTTTACTGGAGTAATATTTTAGTGATTTTAGTGATTTTGGACTTTGCAGTTCCAGGAGAAGTCTTCTTCCCATTTGTATTCTTTCTATAGGGTGAACGTATGACCCCTTTTGCTCAGGGCAGTGTTAGTTTATTCCTCTTGTCCCGACTTAATTATTCAATAGCAACCCCTTTCACTTTCAAACATGTCCCTGGGCTATGTGCAGGTGATGATAATTGGTTGCTGATGATAATTGGTTTTGAGCTTGCACTTGCCCACAGTACAGCACTTAAATCCCTAATCTTTACCTATTTATAACTAGAGAAATATTTTTTCCTCTGTCTTAGTTAGCTTGAGCTGCAAAGTCCAAAATCACTAAAATCACTAAAATATTACTTAGTAATATTTTAAAATATTAGTGATATTTTGGGGTGTTCAACAGTGCTGAGTGTTTTTGAGCTAGGCCTTAATTTTTATTCTTTGTAGTTTTCTTTGTTTCCCCCGCTGCCTTGATGCTTGTAAGGCTTTTTTCAGTCTCATGATTCAAAAATTTTCCAGAATGGTTTAGATATCATTTTTCTTTTATTAACTTTTTACATTGGTTTTCAACCCTAGAACATTAGAATCATGGGAACCATTTAAAACACACATAACCAGGGCACCCTCCTGGTGACTCTGATTAGGGAGATCTGGGAAGAACTTCCACAATTCTATAGATTTTAAAAGGAACCCAGGTGAGAGTCATGGTTCTAGAGAAACAATGAAAGAAAATTGAAAAGTACTTTTCCTGAGCTGAATGAAGGCCCCAGACTGAAAGGACTCATCGCTGGCCAAAACCATAGCGTCCTTAATCTCACCTTCCCTGGTGATTTGCTTATCACCTAGAAAATGGCACTCTCTGCAGTTGGAGTTTTCTGTGCACAGGGACTCTTGTCTGAGCTGGCATCTTTTCAAGTGCCAGTAAATCTCTACATCCTCCCTCTCTTGTCTTCTGATAGATGAAGGGCATGTGTTTGACCTGAAGCCATGCCCAAAATGGACTGTTGGGTCAACTGTGCAGTCGGAAACCGTCTGTTCATGAAATTAAAATAAACACAATGAAACAGTGGAATGCTGCCCTCCTTCCATGATGTAGTCATTTCATTAAATTAATTGGCTTATTTACTCATTCCTCTGATCAGCAATGTTTTAATTTAATTTGGTGCATAAGATAGAGGGTAATGTATTTGTGACACAGTTAGCTTGTTTGTGAAAGCCATACATAAAAATCCCTTTTGTTTCCATGTGATCTCATTTCATACACACAGCAGTGATGACCTGTTAGCTAATTTGTAGTTATGATTTGTGATTGGTTATATGGATAGGACTAGGGTACTATAGAGCACACCAGGCAAAGATCTCCAGAGCTTTCCAGAAGAGTCGGTATGAAATAGAAGTGCAGCTTCCTTTTCCTTAGTAAAATGCTAGCACCTGAGAAGAGGAACTGGAAGTTGCTGTCTGAATTCCTCTGAATACTCTTTATTGTGTGTGTGTGTGTGTGTGTGTGTGAGTGTAGGGTATATACACATGCACACACACATGCGTACACTGTGCACACACTATATATAGTATATGTACATATACTATATTATATACACACACTATATAT